>NC_053024.1:642775907-643047495 GCF_003073215.2 Triticum urartu
TCAGACCCAAAAGGAGTTAAGCTATGATTCAGATATGATCAAGAAGCCCCCAAGTGGGTTTGGCAGTATGCCGATCAAATGGGTATCGACAGCTATGTTCTCTTTGGTTCGAATACGACCTATGTTTGAACAGGAAGCCCCCAAGTGATCAACGGCTAGATTCAGATATGATCATAAGCCGGACCAAAGGAAAGCCGGATTCAGATATGATCCGCTTCTCCTTGGTTATCTCCACCACCTATCAAGGAAAAACACATAAACCTTTTTTGGGAGTGGAAAAAAGGACAGAGGTCCTACTTTATTGCTTTATATAATATACATAGTATAAGTATATACACATTAGAGCTGACGACTCAAGTATAATAAGGCCGAAGATGGGCGATATTCCACGGCCGACGGGTCTCCTCCTCCGACTTACGTGAGTCTTTATGCTCTCGAACGTCGATAAGGTAGTATGATCCATTGTTCAGATTCTTGCTGACCACAAAGGGTCCTTCCCAAGGAGGGGATATCTTGTGTATGTTAGATTGATACTGGATGATTCGGAGCACTAAGTCGCCTTCCTGGAAGGTTCTGGACTTAACCCGGCGGCTATGGTAGCGATGCAGGTCTTGTTGGTAAATCACCGAGCGGGCTATTGCCAAGTCTCGCTCTTCATCCAACAGTTCAAGTGCATCTTGCCGAGCTTTTTCATTGCCTTCCTCAATATAAGCCGCCACACAGGGTGAATCGTGACGGATGTCACTTGGCAGGACCGCCTCTGCTCCATACACCATAAAGAAAGGCGTGTAACCCGTAGATCTGTTAGGGGTAGTATTGATGCTCCAGAGTACAGAAGATAACTCCTCCACCCAACAACCCGGCGTCCGCTGTAAAGGGACCAAGAGCCGGGGCTTGATACCCTTCAAGATTTCTTGATTGGCTCGTTCTGCTTGGCCATTTGATTGAGGGTGAGCTACAGCTGAAACGTCAAGCCGGATATGCTCTCATTGACAGAACTCTTCCATAGCTCCTTTGGAAAGGTTAGTACCATTATCAGTTATGATGCTGTGTGGAAAACCAAAGCAAAAAATCACCTTTTTCATAAACTGGACTGCTGTGGCTGCATCACACTTACTGACTGGCTCTGCCTCCACCCACTTTGTGAACTTGTCAACTGCCACCAAGAGGTGAGTCTTTTTATCCTTAGATCTCTTGAAAGGCCCGACCATATCAAGCCCCCAGACTGCAAACGGCCAGGTAATTGGAATCATCCTTAACTCTTGAGCCGGCACATGGGCTCGTCGTGAGAATTTCTGACATCCGTCACATTTACTGACCAGGTCTTCCGCATCAGCATGAGCCGTCAGCCAATAGAACCCATGACGGAAGGCTTTGGCCACAAGAGATTTTGAGCCGGCGTGATGACCACAATCACCTTCAGGAATTTCATGAAGGATCTCCTAACCCTCTGCAGGTGACACGCAATGTTGAATCACTCCAGTGACGCTGTAATGATGTAACTCGCCATTGACAATTGTCATGGACTTGGACCGCCAGACGATTTGTCTTGCCAAGGTCTCGTCCTCTGGCAACTCTCCCCGGGTCATGTAAGCCAAATAAGGCACTGTCCAATCCGGGGTAACGTGGAGAGCCGCCACCAGCTGTGCCTCCGGGTCTGGTATTGCCAGATCTTCTTCTGTAGGTAACTTAACAGAAGGATTATGCAAAACATCAAGAAAGGTGTTAGGTGGCACCGGCTTACGCTGAGACCCCAGCCGGCTTAAGGCATCCGCCGCCTCATTCTTCCTTCGATCAATGTGTTCCACTACGTAACCCTTGAAATATCCAGCCACAGCATCGACTTCACGACGGTAAGCCGCCATGAGGGGATCTTTAGAGTCCCACTTGCCTGACACCTGTTGAGCCACAAGGTCTGAGTCTCCTAAGCATCTTACCCAGCTCAAGTTCATCTCTTTGGCCATCCGGAGACCATGGAGCAGGGCCTCATACTCAGCTGCATTGTTAGTGCAAGGAAACATAAGCCGGAGCACATAACAAAATTTGTCACCCCGAGGGGAAGTTAATACAACTCCGGCCCCCGAGCCTTCCAACTGTCTGGACCCATCAAAGTGAATAATCCAATAAGTGTTATCAGGCTTCTCCTTAGGTGCCTGTAGCTCTGTCCAGTCGTTGATGAAATCCACCAAAGCTTGGGACTTAATGGCAGTGCGTGGCGCGTACTTCAGACCATGAGGCCCGAGCTCGATGGCCCATTTGGCGACTCGTCCTGTAGCCTCTCTGTTCTGAATAATGTCTCCCAAGGGGGCAGAACTTACCACAGTGATAGGGTGACCTTGGAAGTATTGCTTCAGCTTCCGGCTTGCCATGAACACCCCATAAACAAGTTTCTGCCAATGAGGATATCTTTGCTTTGACTCGATGAGTACCTCACTGACATAATAAACTGGCCGTTGAACCGGGTGTTCCTTACCAGCCTCCTCGCGCTCTACCACAATCGCTACACTGACGGCTCGTGATTTAGCAGCCACATATAACAGCAAAGGCTCTTTGTCAATGGGAGCCGCAAGAACCGGCGGTTCAGATAACTGCCTCTTCAAATCCTCAAAAGCAGCATTAGCGGCATCACTCCAGACAAAGGTGTCTGCCTTCTTCATTAATTGGTACAGCGGTAGGGCCTTCTCACCTAATCGGCTTATGAACCGGCTCAAAGCGGCAACACAACCCACCAATCGCTGAACATCATTAATAGATGCCATTTTAGCCAAAGAAGTAATTGCCTTAATCTTCTCCGGATTAGCCTCGATGCCCCTGTTTGAGACCAAGAATCCCAAAAGCTTGCCTGCAGGCACACCAAATACACACTTCTCCGGGTTAAGCATCATTTTGTAAACCCGGAGATTGTCAAAGGTTTCTCTGAGATCAGATATCAAGGTTTCCGCCTCTCTGGATTTCACTACTATGTCATCCACATAAGCATGAACATTGCGCCCAATCTGATCGTGAAGACAATTCTGTACACATCGTTGATAAGTCGCCTGGGCACTCTTGAGCCCAAATGGCATAGACACATAGCAGAAGGCTCTGAACGGGGTGATGAAGGCCATTTTCTCCTGGTCCTTAACTGCCATCTTGATCTGATGATAGCCAGAATAAGCATCCAAAAAACTCAAACGCGCACAACCTGCTGTAGCATCAATGATTTGATCAATACGGGGGAGACCAAAAGGATCAGCCGGACAAGCCCTATTTAGGTCCGTGTAATCCACACACATCCATCAGGTGCCATTTTTCTTGAGTACGAGCACCGGGTTAGCCAACCATTCTGGGTGAAAAACTTCAACAATAAACCCAGCCGCCAAGAGCCGGGCGACCTCTTCTCCTATAGCTTTTCGTCGCTCTTCTTTGAATCGCCGTAGAAATTGCCTGACCGGCTTATACTTCGGATCAATATTAAGAGTGTGCTCAGCGAGTTCTCTCGGTACACCCGGCATGTCAGAAGGTTTCCATGCAAAGATGTCCCGGTTCTCACAGATGAACTCGATGAGCGTGCTTTTCTATTTAGGATCCAAGTTGGCACTGATGCTGAATTGCTTAGATGAATCGCCTGGAGTGAAATCAACAAGCTTAGTCTCTGCATCCGATTTAAACTTCATGGCCGGGTCATGCTCCGTAGTCGGCTTCTTGAGAGAAGTCATATCTGCCGGGTCCATGTTATCTTGATAAAATTTGAGCTCCTCCGCTGCACAGACAGACTCGGCGTAAGCCGCATCGCCCTCTTCACACTCCAGGGACACCTTTCGGCTTCCATGCACAGTGATGGTACCCTTGTAACCCGGCATCTTGAGCTGTAGATACACATAACACGGCCGTGCCATGAATTTGGCATAGGCTGGCCGCCCGAACAAAGCGTGATATGGACTCTTGATTTTGACCACCTCAAAAGTTAACTTTTCCACCCTAGAATCATGCTCGTCTCCGAAGGCCACCTGTAGCTCAATCTTCCCCACAGGATACGCCGACTTACCGGGCACCACTCCATGGAAGACGGTGTTGGAAGTCTTTAAATTCTTGTCAGTTAAGCCCATGCGCCGAAAGGTCTCGTAATAGAGGATGTTGATGCTGCTACCTCCATCCATGAGCACTTTAGTAAACTTATAACCACCAACTTGCGGTGCCACCACTAGGGCCAGTTGACCCGGATTATCAACCCGAGGAGGGTGATCCTCCCTGCTCCAGACAATAGGCTGTTCCGACCACCTCAAGTAACGAGGGACTGCCGGTTCAACAGAATTCACAACCCTCTTATGAACTTTCTGATCACGTTTACACAAACTTGTGGTGAACACGTGATACTGCCCACTGCTTAACTGTTTTGGATGGCTCTGATAACCCGATTGCTGCTGCTGCTGACCTCCTTGACCAGACTGCTGTTGATTATAACCACCCTGGCTTCCCTGAAAACCGGATCCTGAACCACCGCCCGGGCCATGAAAGCCGCCGTCTCCTGAACCGCCGCCTGGGCCTTGATTGCCATCAAATGTGTTAGAATTCTTGAAAGCTTTCATGATTGCGCAATCCTTCCATAAATGAGTCGCTGGTCGTTCCCGGGTACCGTGTTTCGGGCAGGGTTCATTGAGTAGTTGCTCGAGAGACGGACCTGACCCACCAAACCGGGGTGGCTTTCCCTTGTGCTTCTGATTGTTACCCTGTGCATTGGCCACAAATTCCAGGTTACTGTCCGCCTTACGCTTATTACCTCCTTGACTCGCCGGGTTATGCTGCTGACCCTTTCCATTGCCGTTCTTCTTTCCCTTCCCTGTCTTTTCCTCATCAGACGCGGGATCCTTGGTACTATCAGAATCGGCATACTTGACTAAAGCCGCCATCAGCGTCCCCATATCATTGCAATCACGCTTAAGGCGCCCCAGCTTCTGTCTCAGAGGTTCAAAGTGGCAATTCTTCTCTAGCATGAGAACTGCTGAGCCGGCATCCATCTTGTCAGACGAATGTATTATATCCTTGACCCGGCGCACCCAATGAGTCATAGATTCACCTTCTTCCTGCTTACAATTTGTCAGATCCACAATTGACATAGACTGCTTGCAAGTATCTTTGAAGTTCTGGATGAAACGGGCTTTTAGCTCCGCCCATGAACTAATGGAGCTGGGTGGCAAACCCTTTAACCAAGAACGGACCGTTCCGTCCAGCATCATGGTGAAATATTTAGCCATCGCCTCATCACTAACCTGTAGCAGCTCCATAGCCATCTCATAACTTCCAATCCATGCCCCAGGCTGTAAATCGGCAGTATAATTTGGCACCTTCCAAGGCCCCTTGAAATCCTTGGGCAGACGTACATTACGTAAAGCCGGTACCAGACAAGGAACTCCTCCGGTTCTAGTAGCAATCCCCGCTTCAACAGAAGTCGTCGGGTAAGCCGGTGAGTTCTGTTGGGCTGCTAGCTGAGCCGCTAGCTGAGCCGCCCGCGCGTCCTCCTGAAGTATCCGATCCTGAACCGGGTTATGCCCGCCGGGCTGGTTCCCGCGCTAAGCGTTACTTGACAAGGCCTCTGATTCCATGTTCCTACTATAACTCGGGCTCCGATTTTGACGAGGCGGAGCTAACCAGGGCGGAGGAGTCGAGTGAATCCTATCCCGGTTGTAGGAGTAGGTCTCTTGCTGAGCCAGGGCTGTTTGGACAAGTTCTCTGATCTTCCGGGTTTCCACCGCTGTCGGATCATTCCCATCTACCAGGAGAGCCGCCAAACGTGCTGATGCTGCAATTAAGTTCTCCATGGGGTTGGAGAAGTGACCCTGCGGTATTGGCACGCAATTGGGCGGTGCCATATTGCCGTGAGGCGGTGCCATCCCCTGAGGCCAGACTGGACCTCCCGCTCCGGATGTAATAAGCTGATTCGCACCTGGCGGGTTACTTGGGCCGGCCCCGAGTGTAGCAAAGAGATTCCGAGGATCATAATTCTGAGGTAAATGGGACTGAGTTTTCTGATGTCTCCTCCTCATTACCTCATTAGATGCGTTCAGGCTCAACGTGAGCTGCAAGGCCTCTGCCCAAAGTTGCTGCGCCCGTATGTCCAAAGCCACCCGCTCTGCTGCTAATCTAGCGTCCTCAGCTGCTAAGGTTTCTTTGACCCGGGCGATCTCGTCGCGAACCTGTGCCACCTCCGCCTCATGCTCAGATTGGTTCGCAGGGATGACTGCAACAGTTAACAAAGCCGTAAGCTTATCCATGAGATCCATCAGCACCTGAGCCGGTGAGCGCACAGGGCCTCCTGCCCCGGCTGCTCCTAACCCGGACGTTATCGCCGCTGAAGCCGTAGAATTTTGGCCGGGTTGAGTACCAGCCATGAAGACTCCTGCCGGTTTGGCAACTCTGAGAGGTCCGGAATAGTGCTACCATCGGAACAGCCCCCAAGCATGCCATCTTGAACTTGATATAGAGAATCTGTTGAGCCGGCGGATGAATTATCATCAGAGAGGACGGCCGGCTCACCATCACCTTCCGATCCTTCAGGAAGTTCACCTCCATGGATGCAACCCACAAAGGCATGCTTCACGACGGGTTGAGCTCGAGCGGGTTTCGCACGCTGAGCCGTCTCGACGAGGTCGGTGCAGCTGTCCGGCTCAGGGCCCGGCTCACCAATCCGGCCGATGAAGACGTGAATTCCGCCAAAGGGAACCTGGTAGCCATACTCAATTGAACCGGCGTCAGGGCCCCAGCCTTTATCGTCGATGTAGATCTTGCCGGACGACTCTTGGTCATCTGGCCAACTGCGTATCCCTCGAGCCCTTCGAAGCTGCCCTTCAAGAACTCGAATCCACCGTGCGGTGGCCCCATGGTGGGCGCCAACTGTCGTGGAATTATCACGGCAGATGTCCTCTTGCAAGGACTTAGTCGTGGAGCCATCGCAACTAGGAAGCTTAAAGGGGTTAATCGGGACAAAGGACACGAGAGGTTTATACTAGTTCAGCCCCTTATGGTGAAGGAAGGCCTACGTCTAGTTGGGTTGGTATTGCTTGAGGTTTCGAGGACCAGGGAGCGAGATACGCTATGCCTGGCTCTCGATCAGTTGTTTTCTTGCCCTTAAGCCACCGATGGGTCGTCCCCTTATATACACGGGTTGACGCCCTGCGGCCTACAGAGTCCCGGCCGGCTCATAGACAGTCTCCGGTTCGGTGACTAGTTAATTCTACCTTATGATACAAGTCATGCCATCATGGCGGTTTACCACTATGGGCCTTAAGTCGCCTATGGGCTTTAGACCCTTTATTGAACCGCCATCTTCATGCTTGATCTTGGGCTTCTTCTGATGAGTCCCTCTTCGCGTAACCCGGCCCCTCCTTGGCGGCTTACACAAATAGTTATATCCCCAACACCTGCCGTTCGCACGCTGGCAGTTTGCTCCTACTCGTCCCCGCACGTCCTTCAATACTACGGCGGTTCGCTCCTAGTCATCCCATCCATTCACATTACGGCAGTTCCACTAATCCTAACCCTCCTCCCAAATCCATGGAGTCCCAAATCTCCACGATCGGCGGTGAGTACAAGGTTAGAACCATCACCGGCGATGAGTTCGACGTCATCTACACCCGTTCTTCCGCGATGGTGAAAGGATGCCTTTCTTGCTTCAGCCGCATGTTCGAAAACTCATATGATGAGTGGGTCGCTGGGCTAGATGTTGAGTACACCACAGTCCTGGGATGAGAGAAGGATCTAAAGGACGAAGAGAGGAAGAAGCCCGCCGTGATCTAGGTTTATGTACATAACGTTTGCTTGGTCTACCACATATTCCATGCCGACGCTGAGTGCCAGGATTTTAAGAACTTCCTCAAGGACAAATCAGTGAAATTCTTTACTGTAGACTTTGGTAACGACAAAGAAGTGTTGCGTCGGATAGGCCTCGTTGTAGGTAACACCTTCGACCTCCAGAAGAATCGGCCGGTGTCCTCTTGTTAGCCTTCAATGCTGACCCTGGCAGGAGCCATGGTTCATCCTTCGTACGGTAAACTGGAGAAACCTCATTACACGTTTCATCGTCATGCATGGCAGCGGAATGTACTAGATATAGACCACATCCACTACGCTGCAATGGATGGCTACCTTTGCTTCAATATCTACAAGGGTTGGATGAAGAGCAACAACCAAGTGTGCGGTTCAAGCAAAGAAGTATCGGCCAAGAGGAAGAGGGACAAGGACGAAGTCGAGGACGTGGACGAGGACTCCGAGTAAGGTGGCAGTGTCGTTGCTCATGGTGGTTCTAATGCAGTGTCTACCGGAATAGTTGCAAATTTTAATTTCAGGTGTGGTTAATTTAATTTGAGGGGTGTGTTGTGCTGAGCCCCCAGCAGAACTATGTTATGTTTCTTCGTGTTACTTTAACTCTTCAGTATGTACATAATAGTATTTCTTACATTTCATCTTTTAGTTGGTATAGTACTACCACTCGTTTCTTCACATTATATACGTACAATATATATGGCCAACATCATATAGCCAGCAGTTTAGTTGTCAAAGAATTTCAGGGTGCTTAGTTTTTTCAAAGAATTCCAGGATGCTTAGAGGGTGCTTGGATCCAAGGGACTTATTTTACTCTGACTAAAAATAGTCTCTTTAAGAGGCTAAAGTTCCAAGCACCCCTGACTAAAGAGGGGCTAAAACTAGTCTTTAGACTAAAAATTTTTAGTCAGGGGTACCCCTACTAAAATGTGGATTAGTCCTCTCTCTACTCATTTAACTCCTCTCCTTTAACACAGGCGAGTTCTGGATTGGAGGGTTTGGAGGATAATGAATGCTCATTAACTTGATTTTAGCCTTTTTACTATTTGGATCCAAGCATGGGTGAGGCTAGCATGTTTTAGTCCCACTACTTTTAGTCATGGGACTAAAACGTATCCAAGCACCCTCTTAGTTTTATTTGAGGGGTGGGTTGTGTTGGACACCATTATTATGACTAGCCTTTTTAATAGTACTATATGCATAATTTGGCAACGAGCGCTCTCTATATGTACCACCTTTTTTTAATTTCAATTTTTGCTCCATGGCGCAATCCATCGATAGTACTACTGTACAAAAGTATACATTTTTTAAAAGGCTAGAGTATTGTTCATCACATATATAGCCAGTTAAATTCTCAACCTAGAACGATGTGCATGCCATGTAGTAAACCGATACGGAGGAAGTATAGTAAAAATGAGGTGATTTTACCGAGCGATCGGCAGGGGAGCATGGGCTGTCATGCGGTCCCACGTGTCATGATGTACCAAGGCGATGCGCGTGTCCCTCTTGAGGCAGAAGCAATACTAGTACGTGGTTTGAGATGATGGCAAACCAAAGTGTGAAATAATGGTTGCTTCGTCCGTCTGGGAAAGTGCAACATTGTGATTTGACGTCTCATTGCTCATTACTACTACTGGGCCGGTACGAATGGGGTGCGTCCCCCCTGCTGTTCTGCACTGTTATTTGGTGCTTGACACGTCGACCCGGTTGCTATATGTCCCACATGTCGGCGACAGGAAGTACAGAATTCATGAAAGGGAGCGTCGACGGAGGAGTATACTACAGAATTCATGAAAGGGAGCGACTTAGTTTTGGAAAAATCTGTTTTTACGGAGTACGTACCCACTAGGGTTTATAGGGCTCATCTAAAAAACATTCGTTTTTCCGTTTGATAAGTCTCAATTCTACTATACTAGTAGTAGTACCATTACAAGTTGGATTTCGAGGTGCGTTAGATCACCCGACGCAAGCAGTGTCAAGAGGAAACTAACAAATGCATGTACAAGTTCATGGAAATTTAGTGTTCATTCATGCATTCGTTCTAATTAATGCCTCGGTAAACATAACTTCTTGAGAAAAACGAGCGTACTAATTACTTGTGCAAAATACAAAATTAATTCGACCACTCACCGTCTACCTTGGTTGGAGAGATTTTGAAATTGAGCCATAAACTGGAAAGGAGGGAGTAGTAACTTTTGTCTTGATTACTATTTGTGGCCTTGTATAGATGCAAAATGTATTTTTTTATAGTGGCCTTGTATAAGTAAATGGAGGGAGTACTAACCAAAGTACATAGTAGGGACGAGGAGTAAACGAAGGGAGTAGTAAAATTTTCTCCTCGTGCTGCGAGCCACCGCGCGCGTGGGCGAGGGAGCGGGCGTAAGGCGAAGTAAGCAAGCCTCACCTCATCCTGCGAGCCACCGCGCCCGTGGGCGGGGGAGACGACGTACTAAGCAAGCTTCTCCTCGTTCTGCGAGTTGACGGGACACATCAAAAGTACTCTAGTGTATAGAGCCTTGCCTCTAAGGTAGGCCCCACATGGTTTGCCTCTTTTTTAATTTAACATAACGCGTCAAGTTGCAATTTGTTTGTTCACCCGTGGTAGACAATCCTCCCTCCACCAAGTGGACAACCAGTACACGTGACAAATTACCACGTGGGCTGCCTTTTTCGTACAGAAATGAGCTCCACGTGGGCTGTCATGCGGGTGTGGTTGGGAAAGAGACGGGAGTACATGCGCCATGCGTGCACCTCTTCTCTTCGTGCATGTCGCCCACCTACGTGGGTGTGTGTGAGAGAGATACAAACCTAGACATAATGCGCCGTCCATCCCCATGCCTCCGCCCAGTCCGACCACCAGTCACCACCACGCCCCACTCCTCCTCACCTTATCTCTCATATTTCTCCCTCCATTTTTATATACAAGGGGCCACTATCAAAATTACAATTTGCAGATATACAAGGCCACTAACACTAATCGATGCAATATTAATGGTGTTTGCCTCGTGGTACTAGCAAAGGAGGACATTAATTATCCCTTGCATGCATGCGGGAGTTTGTAAAAAAATGCATCTTGATGTTCCGCGCAATGCACGGGCATCTTGCTAGTCCATGAAAACAACACATGGCAAAATTCCACGGCGAACAAGGGATTTGAATCTATTGGGAGGGGCTGTTTGGATCCTGCCCAGGGTAGCCAAAATATTGGCGACCCTTTTGTCCACCGATGCCTTTGCCACCGATGAACGAGGAATGGCTTGGGTGCTCATGCTGTCATGCATCCTCCAGCGCGCACGTTGGAGACGAGCTCACACGAGCTGTGTTTTTTGTCCGACAACACCACCCGAGCTGCCCGCAGACCGACTGGCGACCCGCAAATTACGCCATCCAACCGTAGCCGCACACATTATGACAGCAACTCAACCAACCGGACGAAATTCACGCAAACACGTAGACAAACTGATATTTCATATAAACAACGACGGAAATCATACAAAATACCGGATTTTGATACAAACATGATGGATTTCATTACATTCAAATGAACTTTCTGGTGCTAGTTCTGGACAGCACATGTATATAATACCTGGCCTAAATGGTCGCCCACCGATCGATTTGTGTTCCTCATGTCCGGCAGCACGATCACCAGACTGCCGGGAGCCCCGGAGGTATATGCTTCAGCGCAAAGGATGGCTTGCTTCCCCATTGCCCAACTGATATCATTGGCTAGTGTCGAAGATGATGGTGGCCGGCACCGGTTCAAGTTCATCACCGGCCACTACTTCGCCATGGCCGGCACTGGCTCGAGTTCATCCTAACATTCCCCTCTTCCGTGGAGCCCATGCGGGGTCGACGAAGGTCCTCGCAAAAAAAGGATCCGGCAAGACACCTGCTATGTACGCCGGCGTCGCCTCCGCAGAGGCCTTCATGGGACCCAAGCGGCAGCGGCCTCCCGTGTTCTACTTCTCCTCGATGATGGCGGCGGACGCGGAGGTGCTGGCCACCGACTCATCGCTCTCCACGCACCCTACTTCTGTCGCTGCTTGCATGGCGCGGCCGCCGGCATGGGAGTCTCGGCCACATAAATGGGAGACGCGGTACGAGGCGGCGGCGTGGACGGCAGCAACGGCGCACGTGCACCGCTCCTCGTCGAGCTGGCCTGGCGCAGCGAGTTGCTGAACCGCGCGCTGGCTTGGGGTGGCAACTGGCTCCGTCGGACGAGGGGAGGGAGGTGGATCAGCGAGCTGCATAGCTCGTATCCGGCGGGCTACCCAGCCGGCTTGGATGCGAAATAACTACTCTTCGTAAGCCACTGTAAGAGTGGACAAAATGGTGGAGGAGATAGGGGAGCGGCCCGGTCATGAACGGACGTGTGTCCAGAGTGGGTTTCTCGGCTTGCACACGGGCGGGTTTCATGGAGGCGTTTGAATGCGGCACGGAGGCGTGTTCAGCCGGGCGTGCCGCGAGTGGCGCCCTCGACTCTAACCTAGGACACCGCGCCGTTCTTCCACTGACATGTGGGCTCTTTGGGTGCATGGCATGCATTTTAGTGACCCAACGCAGGCAGCGCACAGCAGAGGAACCTTTGGTGGGCCAGGGCGGTCAGAAGCGGGCATTTCATAAACCGATGATTGTTCATTGAGTGTGACGTCATCTTTTTCATGTAGATAAGCCTACTATGTTGATAGCCCGTTCGATACGTTGTGATTCATAAAGACCGCTGCAAACATCAATGTTCTGCTTATCACAGATAAGATTGATTAATACCCATAACAATCCATGTCCTTAACAAAGGGTGCATGCACGTATAGGTTGAACGTGTGTCTTGCGTCATGTGCTGTGTGCTTGCAGGTGTGCGAGTGTTGCGTGCATGCAAGGGTACGTTTCAGTGTTGCATGCATGGGTGCATACGTGCGTGTGTCCGTGAGTGCATGTGTACGTGTCAGTGTTGCACACCAGCATGCATGCGTGTGTACGTGTCAGTATTGCACGCCTACATGTGTGCGTGTCTTGCGTGTGTGCATGTGTACGTGCGGGGTGAGGCTACACGTCAGTCGACTGACTTTTTCATCTCTGGTCATTAGATTTTCCAGCCGTTGGATACGAAATTAAGGGCCTCTAGTTTATCATCAAACTTCACCCCCACTGAGCCGCCGGCCACCACTGGCCGAACCGCCAGCCCCCGCCGCCCGCGGCCGGCCCGCCCTCCCTAAAACCACTCCCCACCGCCGGTCCGCCGCCGCCCCCGCCCTCCTCTCCCCCCCCCCCCCCCCCCCCCCCCTCCCCCCCCCGGCCCCCCCCTGCCCCCCCCCCCCCCCGCCGAGCTTTTTCTCCGGGGATCCCCACCCCACTGCCGAATGAACGCCCCCCAACCGCCAGTGACTGCCAACTAGAGGTCTCACGACTTTGAATACCCACCGACCACTAATTTATTACCATTTCTGTCCTTCATATACGCGCTGACGGGTGGGCCCTATGGTAATGTGCGCTGCTGAATGTGGACCATTTGACTGGTCAATTGATCATCTTATCAACAAATTACGGAGCTGTATGGTGAGCCAGTGATCGTATGATCACCCTAAAATGTACTCCTATTTTATTAACACAGTACAGACTCAAACTACCATTTCTTTCTTTCATATACGGGCTGACAGGTGGGCCCCACGGTTACGCGCCCCGATGGTGCAAGACTAGTTGCGCCACGTGGAATGTTTGACTGGTCAATTGATTGTGTCATCAACAAAATACTGAGTTGTATGGGTGAGCCAGTGACCGTATAATCATGATATGTATTTGTTTAACACGGTACATACGCAAGAGCTCATATATACAATCACTTACCCATAAGACACATTTTAACTTGGGACTGTGATGTAGGTTGCATCTTGCATTGTCTTCTAGCTTGTACTGTTTCTAATTTCTTGAAATGGAACTTACGATGAGACACTTTTTACCTGATAGAGTGATATTGGTTGCATGTTCATATGGTGCCTAGCTTTCATTTCTTCTAATTTTATTGAAATGCCTTTCGCTTACTGTTTATTCATACATATTCCATCCTCCTATCGTACGCGTGAATATGAAAGGCTGTCTTTTTTTGTATATATTCCATCCTCCTATCCTGCGCTTGCCTTACATCAAAGTAGTGTTCGTCTGTATCATGCATCAACCAGTTATGCAGAGCTAATTTTATTCATCTTCTTGTGGTTTTGACTTCATAAGGCAATATCAGAAAATAGGAAGGAAAAGAGTAAGTTAGGGGATGTTGGTGGTCCTCCGCACCGACGCAAACAGAGACTCTCTAGATTTGCCACTGCTACTGCTAATGAAGTTGAAGTCCCAAGTCTAAATGATGAGTTCATCTCCCGTACTCCACCATCGCAGGTGCTTGCTCTAAGTTGACAGTGTGATAATTGGTTTCATGTTGCATATGTTGTCTAGCCTGTATTTCTTCTATTTTGATTAAATTGCGCCTGCTGAGTTTATACGTTATACATGTGCATATGACATGGCTTTCTGTGTCTAGAATACACTGCATCTATCTATCATACCATGTTCTTACATCAAAGTACTGTTGTTGTGTATCCCACATCAGTCACTCATGATTGGACGCTTTTAACATGGCAGTTTGATAGTGGTTGCATCTTGCATTGATTTCTATGTTGTACTGCTTCTAATTTTTCGAATTGCCACTTATGTCAAGACACTTTTAACTTGGCAGAGTAATATTGGTTGCATCTTTCATATGGTGTCTAGCTTGCATTACTTCTAATTCTTGAAAATCCTTCTGCTTAGTTTGCACATCGTAGCTGTGAATATGTCATGCCGTCCTGTTTTTCTTACATATTCCATCCTCATACGGTTGTCTTACATCAAAGTATTGCTTGTATGTATCATGCATCAATGAGTTCTGAAGAGTGACTTTATTCTTTTGTGTTGTGGGTACAGCTTGACATGGCAAAGTCAAAAAAGAGCAAGGAAAATAATATAGTAGGGAGTGTTGTTACTCGTCGGGTGAAACGGAAAAGGCTCTGTCGTCGAGATTCTGCTGGTACTTATAGTGCAGTAGAAGGTCCAAGTCCACCGGCTAAATCTACAAACACAGTATCACCTGCTCCACCAGCTGCAGCATCCGCTTCAACTGTACCAGCATCTCAACCAGTTACTCGTTCGTTTGCTCCGGAACTGGCCCGTTCCCAAGTTGCCTTCACACCTAACACTACTTCTGAAGCACTGCTGACACAACAGGACTTGGCAAGATCAGATGAACCTCATGAGCATAGACGCCAAGACGGTACCTGACCGAGTCAAGTTGCAGTTGCATGCTCCTTTATATGTACTCTCACAATTTGATGTACACTAACACTTTCCATATTCGTTGTTGAACTAGCCCCACAGCGCAAGCGGAAACAGACATCAGGGATAATGCTTGACAGATTAACAAAATCTAAAGGAGGAAGAATGGAGATCCATTTTGAGGCACGTTTAAAAAGGCCACGTGATGCTACAGAGTCAACCAAGTTAGTATCAGAGGCAGCCATTGCCGTTAGGTGTCATGCACGTATCCTCCCAACGTGGATCCAGTACAGGAATGAGAAAGACAATACCCACTTTAACACCTTCCTTGACCATTTATTCGTAAGTAATGTTATTCATAGCAATTAGTAATATTGTCTTGCTCTGTCCCATACTTTCTAGCTTCCTCCTAATAAGACTCACATTCTTTTTTCAACAGATGAGGTTCAAGTTGGATCCGAAAGATGATGCAACTAGACAAGCATGCTCTCATGTTTTTCAGTCTGCTCTGCGACACTATCGGTACCACCTTAGAAAATCTCACTTTGAAGGCAAGGCTAACAATGAAATCGCCCAAACATCTCCAGTGGAATATATTACAGATGAAGACTGGACAACCCTCGTTAAACACTGGTCTGATCCAAAGTATAAGGTAGGCTATATGTATTTGATCAGACCACATATTGAACTTGTATTTATGTATGTGCCTTACAACTGTATCTTATTCTAGGCTAACTGTTTGAAGAACAAAACCAACCATTCTAAAGTGAAATTCCAACAGACCACATGATCTCGTAGCTATATTGCACACTATGAGGCTCTTGTAAATAGCTGCTACTTCCTTCTTTTTTTGTGCCATATTATCGTATCTATATTGACTTGTTCCAAATATAGAGGAAATCCCGTGCGGACCAAAAAGAACCTAAACCGAATGCAGTGCAAATATTCAAGGATTGCCAGACCAGCAAGATGAAGGGAATGAGCACACCAGTTCAAGACGTTGTTGTAAGTCCTTACTCCTCCTGCCTAGAACTGATTGGTACTGTGATGTGTTCATTTAACTACTTAGTTTGCAGCCAATGTCAGTTACTCTGTTCACTTTTATTCACAGTTGTCTTAACGTATCATTTCACCTTACATGGTTTAAAAGAGATGAAGGATATTCTTTTGGTCTTGATCTGTAATCTAGTTGTTATGTTCACATGCGCACACAATGATAAAATAGCATGTTTGTTTTATATCTGTTTGCCCGTGATATGAATGATGTCATACTATGTTCATCCTACTTTAAACCATGTCTCTTTATCCTTAGATGTCAACGAATGTGAGGAAATAGACAATATAGTAGGCATGCTACATGGACATATGTTCCCAAAGTGATTTTATTATGTAGTTGGCACTACAGTACATGCTAATGTATTACAGTAGTTCACCAAAATAAGTTATGTATAAATGTTTAACCTATTTTGTTTGTTTTTGTCTCATTAGTAACTTATCTGGTACACTAATCTACAAGTTCAAACTTTCAGGAAGCTATGGAACAAATGATTGAATAGCCACAACCACCTGAAGGTGACGAGGCTACTACAGGCACAATGTCACCTCAAGTGTAGTGCGTCAGTATCTCTCCACTAACAGTGCACAAAGCACCTTCCTGTGTAATTCTGGGTTGGTTGTCAAGGTAACCTCGTCCAAATCGCCTACTGAACAAAATCTTCCTGCTAGACAGAGTGATATATCTGTGCTCCAGACACAAGTCCAATCCCTAATGGATGTTGTTTCGGAAACAAGAATAGTGGTTGAGAAATGTTGTCAAGATATGAATGGTTTTGAAACCAGACTATCAGACATTCCCTTCATTGTTCAAGAGCAATGGCAGAAAAAGGTGGAGATCGTGCTGCTCCATCAGATTCTACAGCCTGAAACATTAGCACTCAGGTCAAATGATCTGTGCTTCTATACATCTGATGGTGCTTTTATCTGGAAGGACTGTAAACTTTATGCCAACAGGCCTTTTGTTTTATGGTTGGAATTTATTTTGTTGTGATACAACATTTATGATGCTGCCTTAGGCTGCAGTAATTACGACGCTATTTTTGTATAGTGTAGGTATATCTTAGTAATGTATTCGGCCGAAACCTTCATAGGAGCCCAACATGCCAACATTCGTCGGGCCCATTCCAATTGGGCTAAAAACTATTACGGACCGAAATTGGCATCTAGCCCACTAAAAATATCTGGGCCTAAATCAGCATAAGCTTTCATATTTTTCTGGTAGGCATGTGTCCATAGTGGACCTTTAACAGGCCTAAACATAATTTGGGCCCTCAGTAAAAATAGGCCGTTTATAGGTGTAAATATCTCGAGCCCATAAAATACATGGGCCTTTAATAGACCGAAAGTGAGATTGGGCCCTGATTGTGCCAAATAACCCACTGGACTTTAACAGGCCGAAATTCGGACGGGCCGTAAATGCGTTGACCTAATACACGGGCCTTTAATAGGCCGGAACTTCGGTCGGGCTAGATTATCGTCATTTTTATATGGGCCATTAATGGGCCCGATATGACGTTGGGCCACATATGGCCCATGGTTTACCTCCGGCGTTAACAGGCCGAAAATGACAACAGGCCGAAAGTGGCCCAAAGCTATAGTGGGCCTCTAACAGGCTGAATGTCAGACATGGCCGAATATGACCCAAATCCTTCACGGTCGTTTATGGGCCGAAAGTTTTGATGGCCTGTAAATGGGCCCAAATGAAGTCGGACCTTTAATAGGCCGGAAATACATCGGGCCTAATTCGGCCCAATTACTTATTGGACTGTTAACGGGCCAGAAGTGACCATGGGCCGCGTTGATGACAAGTTTAGGACAGGCCGTTGACGGGCCGATTTAACAGAGAATGTTGGGCCTTTAGCTGGGCGGCCCATTATGGTCGGCAGAATCTTGTGGGCCTTTAGCTGGGCCGGCCAATTGTGGTCTGCAAAATCTTGTGGGCCTTTAGCTGGGCCGGCCCATTATGGTCTGCAAAATCGTGTGGGCCTTTAGCTGGGCCAGCCCATTATGGTCCACAAAAATTTGTGGGCCTTTAGCTGGGCCGGCCCATTTAATCTTTGTGGGCCACTTTTGGGCCGGTCCACGTGGCAACATATCATAGGCCCATCTCGACCGCTGGATGAGTGACACCTGTGCCAACGCGGAGTTGACGCGTGGATCCGTCAGCCAATGAGAATTTTACACATGGAAAATCGGCATTGGTCGTGGCTGTTAATGGGTTATCGGATCCAAAATCCGACCTGATAGCTTAACGGCGTTCCGTTACAGTGGATGCCACGTGTCGGTCACCCTTGACGAAAGCACTTCTGTGATGCGCGATTTATCGTCATGGAAGTGGACACTTCCGTGATGATAATTTTGGCAATGTCATCGAACACTTCTACGATAGCACAAGTATGACTATCTTGATTCTGTCATAAATTTTTCATGGATGTACATGCATGACAGAAAACGCGACCTACTGTGACAAACACGTATCATCACGAAAGTGTATTTTTTTATAGTGCATGTTTCTCTTCAAGTGGATCCGATCATTTTCAATATTTGCTAGATCAATTATAAGTTTTCTCAATGGTATCCATTCCATCTACCCCAAGTTTCCTTTGTTTTCCCGCCCTCACACCCTTTCTTTTTCTTCAAAGACTAAGATTTCTTAATCGAGTATCCATCTTTTTGATGTGAAGTCTCTTCATTCTTTTCCTTCAAAGTTCTTACCTGGTGATTCTCATGAAGATGCTAAAGAAGCTTTGATACATCTCCAACGTATCTATAATTTTTTATTTCTCCATGCTATAGTATCTACTATTTTGGATGTTTATGGGCTTTATTATACACTTTTATATCATTTTTGGGACTAACCTATTAACCCAGAGCCCAGTGCCAGTTTCTGTTTTTACCTTGTTTTAGAATATCGCAGAAAAGGAAAACCAAATAGGGTCCAATTGACCTGAAACTTCACGGAACTTATTTTTGGATCAGAAGCAACCAGGGAGACTAGGAGTCTATGTCAAGGAAGCTTCGAGGAGGCCACGAGGTAGGGGGCGCGCCCTCCACCCTCGTGGGCCTCTCGTGGCCCCCCTGACGTACTTCTTCTGCCTATATATCTCCATATAACCTAAAACTACCGGAGAGCACAATAGATCAGGAGTTCCACCGCCAGAAGCCTCCGTAGCCACCGAAAGCCAATCTAGACCCGTTCCGGCACCCTGCCGGAGGGGGAATCCCTCTCCAGTGGCCATCTTCATCATCCCGGTGCTCTCCATGATGAGGAGGGAGTAGTTCTCCCTCGGGGCTGAGGGTATGTACCAGTAGCTATGTGTTTGATCTCTCTCTCTCTCTCGTGTTCTTGAGGTGATACGATCTTGATGTATGGCGATCTTTGCTATCATATTTGGATCCTATGATGTTTCTTCCCCCCTCTACTCTCTTATAATGGATTGAGTTTCCCCTTTGAGGTTATCTTATCGGATTGAGTCTTTAAAGATTTGAGAACACTTGATGTATGTCTTGCCGTGCGTATCTGTGGTGAAAATGGGATACCACGTGAATCACTTGATGTATGTTTTGGTGATCAACTTGCGGGTTCCGCCCATGAACCTATGCATAGGGGTTGGCACACGTTTTCGTCGTGATTCTCCGGTAGGAACTTTGGGGCACTCTTTGAGGTTCTATGTGTTGGTTGAATAGATGAATCTGAGATTGTGTGGTGCATATCGTATAATCATACCCATGGATACTTGAGGTGACATTGGAGTATCTAGGTGACATTAGGGTTTTGGTTGATTTGTGTCTTAAGGTGTTATTCTAGTACGAACTCTAGGGCTGTTTGTGACACTTATAGGAATAGCCCAACGGATTGATTGGAAAGAATAACTTTGAGGTGGTTTCGTACCCTACCATAATCTCTTCATTTGTTCTCAGCTATTAGTGACTTTGGAGTGACTCTTTGTTTCATGTTGAGGGATAGTTATGTGATCCAATTATGCTATTATTGTTGAGGGAACTTGCACTAGCGAAAGTATGAACCCTAGGCCTTGTTTCAAGACATTGCAATACCGTTTACGCTCACTTTTATCATTCGTTACCTTTCTGTTTTTATATTTTCAGATTACAAAAACTATTATCTACTATCCATATACCACTTGTATCACCATCTCTTCGCTGAACTAGTGCACCTATACAATTTACCATTGTATTGGGTGTGTTGGGGACACAAGAGACTCTTTGTTATTTGGTTGCAGGGTTGCTTGAGAGAGACCATCTTCATCCTACGCCTCCTACGGATTGATAAACCTTAGGTCATCCACTTGAGGGAAATTTGCTACTGTCCTACAAACCTCTGCACTTGGAGGCCCAACAACGTCTACAAGAAGAAGGTTGTGTAGTAGACATCAAGCTCTTTTCTGGCGCCGTTGCCGGGGAGGTGAGTGCTTGAAGGTATATCTTTTGACCTTGCAATCAAGTCTTTTAGTTTCTTGTTTTATCACTAGTTTAGTTTATAAAAGAAAACTATAAAAAATGGAATTGAGTTTGTCTCATATGCTTCACCTTTTTAATATCTTTCGTGAGTATGATGGAAAGGATAATTGTGCTCAAGTGCTAGAAGAAATCTATAAAATGTTTGGCATTAAATATTTGAATGATGAGCATGATTGCAATGTTGTTAGTATGAATTCCTTGAATATCCATGATGCTAATGATATGCAAAGCCACAAGCTTGTGGAAGCTATGTTTGACGAAGATGATATTTTTTGTCCCCCAAGTTTTGATGAGCAAATTTATTATGATGAAAGCATGCCTCCTATCTATGATGATTATTGTGATGACACGTATTCTTTAAAGAATAATAATAATAATAATGAAACTTGTCATCTTGATCTTAATTTTCAATCACATGATAGTTATTTCGTTGAGTTTGCTCCCACTATTATTCATGAGAAGAATTTTGCTTATGTGGAGAGTAATAAAATTTCTATGCTTGTAGATCATGAAAAGAATGCTTTAGGTACTGGTTATATTGTTGAATTCATTCATGGTGCTACTGAAAATTATTATGAGGGAGGAATATATGCTTGTAGAAATTGCAATAATATCAAGTTTCCTCTCTATGTGCTTAAAATTTTGAAGTTATGCTTGTTTTGCCTTCCTATGCTAGTTGATTATTGTCCCCATAAGTTGTTCACTCACAAAATCCCTACGCATAGGAAGTGGCTTAGACTTAAATTTGCTAGTCATATTCTTCATGATGCTCTCTTTATGTTCCAATTCTTATCCTATATGTGAGCATCATTGAAATCATCGTGCCTAGCTAGGGGCGTTAAACGATAGCGCTTGTTGGGAGGCAACTCAACTTTATTTTTGTTCCTTACTTTTTGCTCCTGTTTAGTAATAAATAATTCATCTAGCCTCTGTTCATATGTGGTTTTATGCTTTAATTAGTGCTTGTGCCAAGTAGAACCTTTGGGAAGACTTGGGGAAAGTCTTTGCGATCATGCAGTAAAAAATCAGAAACTTTAGCGCTCACGAGAATTGCTGCCAATTTTATTTGGAGAGTGATATTTAGTTAATTATTTTTGAAGATGATTCATAGATAAATTACTCAGGTCCATCAATTTATTTTAGAATTTTTGGGGTTCCAGAAGTTTGCGTTAGTTACAGATACTACAGACTGTTCTGTTTTTCATGTGTTGTTTACTTATTTTGATGAATCTATGGCTTGTAATAGAGTTTATAAACCATAGATAAGTTGGAATACAGTAGGTTTAACACCAATATAAATAAATAATTAGTTCATTACAGTACCTTGAAGTGGTGATTTACTTTCTTATACTAACGGAGCTTACGAGTTTTCTGTTAAGTTTTGTGTTGTGAAGTTTTGGGTAAGAATTCGATGGACTATCACTAGTAGAAAACGGAGCTTTAAAACCGGTTCGTAAGGGCCTTTAGTGCCGGTTCCATAACCGGCACTAATTGGTGGGCACTAAAGCCCCCCCCCTTTAGTACCGATTCGGCACGAACCGGCGCTAAAGTGCCACCACGTGGCGTGAGCTCGCGCCCTGGTATGGGGGACCTTTAGTACCGGTTGGTGTTAACCAACCGGTACTAAAGGTTTTTTTGAGTTTTTTTTTGAAAATTTTGGAAATTTATTATTATTATTTCGATTTTTAATTTTTCTGAATTATTTCGTGATTTAGTCTCTAATCACCTCTCTTAACTGCTCAAATGTGGATCACTCATTCCAAATCATCTAACTTCCCGACCGCTCACCCATCCCTCTCACTACTCCAGCCCGAGCACGCTTAACTTTCGGGTTCTATTCTCCTTCGTTTCCAAGTCTGCACTTGTTGTTTTCCTGACAATAGTAAGATGCCAATCCTATTAACCCTCAGGAGTTTAGCTTGAGCATGAAGTCACACATTTTACTGTTTGAGTTTGAAACTATTATTCTAAAAAACAGTAATTATTTAGTAACACTAATATTTCTTGAATAAGTTTGACCATAGTTTGACCACAGTTTGACCATAGTTTGACCAGATTTGACCAAAATTCAAAAAATTGAAATAATTATTTAGTAACACTAATATTCTTGAATAATTATGTAGTAACATTAATACTTCTTGAATAAGTAGTTTGACCAGATTTAACAAAAAAAAATTAAAAAAACTTAAATTTGACCATATCTTTTTTCCTTTTGGAATTTGAGGATTCTAAAAAATTGCAAACAAGCCGTTGGCGGTCTCCATCGGATGCGGATTTTCGTGCTGATTTTTTTGATATATTATACGTTTTGTTCTGACATCGTATGCAAAAGTTATAGCCGTTTTACATTTTCCCTACACTTTTTGCAAAACATGTCCAAATTTAAGTTTTCAAATTTTCCTAACTAGTAGATGTAGTAATATAACTACCTCTCGAAGGATTTTATTTTTTGAAGTTTTTATCATTTTCTTTTGATTTTTTCAAAACTGAAATGGCGACACACGAGGGGGGGGGTAGAATTTGAAAATTTCCCTATAGTGCCAGTTTGTGTCACAAACCGGTACTATAGGTCAGACCCCTTTAGTACCGGTTCGTGGCACAAACCAGTACTAAAGGTTAGCCCTTTAGTACCGGTTTGTGACACGAACCGGTACTAAAGGTGATCGTGGGGCCCCGGCCTAACGCCAGCCTGCCATCACCCGTTTAGTACAAGTTCATGACATGAACCGGTACTAAAGGTTCAACACGAACCGGCATTAATGCATAGCCGTTCGAACCGGCACTAATGAAACCATTAGTGCCGGCTCAAATTCAAACCGGCACTAATGTGCTTCACGTTTGACCCTTTTTCTACTAGTGTATGGAATAAGGAGTGGCAAGAGCCTAAGCTTGGGGATGCCCAAGGCACCCCAAGGTAATATTCAAGGACAACTAAAAGCCTAAGCTTGGGGATGCCCCGCAAGGCATCCCCTCTTTCGTCTTCGTTCATCGGTAACTTTACTTGGAGCTATATTTTTACTCGCCATATGATATGTGTTTTGCTTGGAGCATCAATTTATTTTGTTAGAATTTGCTTGCTGTTATTTAGAACAATATTTTGCATCTTTTATTTCAATAAAAGTGGCATTGATAGCCTTTACTATGCCTATTTTAGAAGTCCACATGTTGCTGTTTGAAAACAGAAAGTTTACTGCTGTTGCAATAATTCCCTAGAAAATTCAGATTGTGATAAAATGTTGAAACCTTTTGCATATTAAGCTCTGATATATTTACTACCGTGGGAATTTTCTTTCATAATTTTTGGAGCTAGGGAAGTATGGATGTTGCTGCACTCTTTACAGATTGTCCCGTTTAGGCAGATTGCTGTTATGTTTGCATTGTTTGCATATGTTTTCTTCTTTAATGATTCTATTTGAGGATAGGACTATTAAATATGCAGTGGCATTTAGTATGCAATGTTGAATAATAATTTTAGTGATTTTCTACAGTAGAGTATGATAAGGTTTTTGCAATGGTTTATACTAACTTATCTCACGAGTCCTTGTTGAGTTTTGTGTGGATGAAGCTTTTGAGATTTAGGGAGACCGTGATATGAGAGGAATTAAGGAGACACAAAAGCTCAAGCTTGGGGATGCACAAGGCACGCCAAGATAATATTTCAAGAAGTCTCAAGCGTCTAAGCTTGGGGATGCCCCGGTTGGCATCCCACCTTTCTTCTTCAACAACTATCGGTTAGTTTCGGTCGATCCTAAGTTTTTGCTTCTTCACATGTTGTTTGCCATTCTTAGAATGTAATTTTATTTTGCTTTGCTTGCTGTTTGAATAAAATACCAAGATCTGAAATTATTAAATGTTAGAGAGTCTTCACATAGTTGCATAATTATTCCACTACTCATTGATCTTCACTTATATCTTTCGGAGTAGCTTGTTGTTGCTCTAGTGCTTCACTTAGATCTTTTAGAGCATGGTGGTAGTTTTATTTTGAAGAAATAGATGAACTCTCGTGCTTCACTTATATTATTTTGAGAGTCCTAAACAGCATGGTAGTTTGCTTAAATAATCCTAATATGCTTGGTATTCAAAGAATAGATAAATTTTTCTTATGAGTGTTTTGAATACTAAGAGAAGTTTGATGCTTGATGGTTGTTTTAAGATATGGAGGTAATAATATCAAAGTCGTGCTAGTTGAGTAGTTGTGAATTTGAGAAGTGCTTGTGTTGAAGTTTGCAAGTCCCATAGCATGCACGTATGGTCAACGTTATGTAACAAATTTGAAACATGAGGTGTTATTTGATTGTCTTCCTTATGAGTGGTGGTCGGGGACGAGCGATGGTCTTTTCCTACCAATCCATCCCCCTAGGAGCGTGTAGTACCGAGGTTTTTGATGACTTGTAGATTTTTGCAATAAGTATGTGAGTTCTTTATGACTAATGTTGAGTCCATGGATTATACGCACTCTCACCCTTCCATCCTTGCTAGCCTCTTCGGTGCCGTGCATTGCCCTTTCTCACATTGAGAGTTGGCGCAAACTTCGCCGGTGCATCCAAACCCCATGATACGATACGCTCTGTCACATATAAACCTCCTTATATCTTCCTCAAAACAGCCACCATACCTACCTATCATGGCATTTCCATAGCCATTCCAAGATATATTCCCATGCAACTTTCCACCATTCCGTTCATCATGACACATTCATCATTGTCATATTGCTTAGCATGATCATGTAGTTGACATAGTATTTGTGGAAAAGCCACCATTCATAATTCTTTCATACATGTCACTCTTGATTCATTGCATATCCCGGTACACCGCCGGAGGCATTCATATAGAGTCATACTTTGTTCTAGTATCGAGTTGTAATCATTGAGTTGTAAATAAATAGAAGTGTGATGATCATCATTTTCTAGAGCATTGTCCCAAGTGAGGAATAGAAAAAAAGAGAGAAAGGCCATAAAAAAGAGAAGGCCCAAAAAAGGGAGAAAGGCCATAAAAAAAGAGAAGGCCCCCCAAAAAATGAAAATGAGAGAAAAAGAGAGAAGGGACAATGCTACTATCCTTTGCCACACTTGTGCTTCAAAGTAGGACCATGATCTTCATGATAGAGAGTCTCTTGTTATGTCACTTTCATATACTAGTGGGAATTTTTCATTATAGAACTTGGCTTGTATATTCCAACAATAGGCCTCCTCAAGTGCCCTAGGTCTTCATGAGCAAGCAAGTTGGATGCACACCCACTTAGTTTCTTTTGTTGAGCTTTCATACATTTATAGCTCTAGTGCATCCGTTGCATGGCAATCCCTACTCCTCGCATTAACATCAATCGATGGGCATCTCCATAGCCCATTGATTAGCCTCGTTGATGTGAGACTTTCTTCCTTTTTGTCTTCTCCACATAACCCCATCATTATATTCTATTCCACCCATAGTGCTATATCCATGGCTCACGCTCATGTATTGCGTGAAAGTTTATGAGTTTGAGATTACTAAAGTATGAAACAATTGCTTGGCTTGTCATCGGGGTTGTGCATGATGAGAGCATTCTTGTGTGACGAAAATGGAGCATGACTAAACTATATGATTTTGTAGGGATGAACTTTCTTTGGCCATGTTATTTCGAGAGGAAATAACTGCTTAGTTAGTATGCTTGAAGTATTATTATTTTTATGTCAATATGAAATTTTATCTTGAATCTTTCAGATCTGAATATTCATGCCACAATTAAGAAGAATTACATTGAAATTATGCCAAGTAGCACTCCGCATCAAAAATTCTGTTTTTATCATTTACCTACTCGAGGAAGAGCAGGAATTAAGCTTGGGGATGCTAATACGTCTCCAACGTATCTATAATTTTTGATTGCTCCATGCTATATTATCTACTGTTTTGGATGTTTATGGGATTTATTATACACTTTTATATCGTTTTTGGGACTAACCTATTAACCCAGAGCCCAGTGCCAGTTTCTGTTTTAACTTGTTTTAGAATATCGCAGAAAAGGAAAAGCAAACGGAGTCCAATTGACCTGAAACTTCACGGAACTTATTTTTGGATCAAAAGCAACCAGGGAGACTTGGAGTCTACGTCAAGGGAGCTTCGAGGAGGCCACGAGGTAGGGGGTGCGCCCACCCCCCTAGGGCGCGCCCTCCACCCTCGTGGGCCCCTCGTGGCCCCCCTGACGTACTTCTTCCGCCTATATATCTCCATATACCCTAAAACTACCGGAGATCACAATAGATCGGGAGTTCCACCGCCAGAAGCCTCCGTAGCCACCGAAAGCCAATCTAGACCCGTTCCGGCACCCTGCCGGAGGGGGAATTGTAACACCCCAAAATTTTTAACAATGATCTGTTTATTAAAATTTTGCCAGGAAATTAAATTTTTCATTTTCTGGTTTTTCTTTGGTTTCAGAACCATTCTTCTCTTTGTTATTATGGAGTTTTTACCCCAAGTGAAAACTTTTCAAATATATTATTGGAATTGTTTACCCTCTCAAGAAAACTTTTCTTTTATCAGTGGAATTAATTGTAAAATTATCTTTCCTGATCTTTATTTCTTTAAAAATGGTTTCCCATGGTTTTAGGGTCCCATTTGAACTACAACCCTTTGATAAATTTATTTAAAATTCCAACCAAAATTTGGGAATGTCATGTGATGTTTTTAAATCACTTGTATGCAAAAACATCTTTTATTTATTGGAGATTTTGAGCTCTACCTCAAGTTTTTAGAACTGGTCCAGATGGTAGTATTGCACTACAACCTATTTAAATATTTCTTTATAGCTTCCACCAAAATTAGGGGATGTTAGTAGGAAGATATTATTCAACTTTAAGCAAAAACTCTTTGATGTTCTTTGAAAAATTTGAGCAAAACATCCTCTTTTACCCTCTGGACCAGATTGGCCTTTTCTACTGCAACTCCATTTTGTGTTGCTCTGTTGCCCATGATTCCTTTTCCTGCTTATAGTCCTCCCTACCAAACCCTTAAGTCCAGGAGGACGGACCCATTGGAACAGTTTTAGTTTATGAAATGATAGCCTTTAGTTTCTGTCCAAATTTGGTTTTCTCAAAAATTTGCACTAACTAGTTTCTGTTTTTGCCAAACTAATCTTGCCAACCTCTTCATCATCTAAAGAGACTAGGATCTGGAGATTTTGGCCACCCCAAGAGTTGCCTAGATGCCCTTAGCATTTTGTCAAACACCTGGTGTGCATGGCCAGTTTTGGCATGGTTTTTAGCTTGCACACTGGACTTGCTTGCCTTGCCTAACCAGCATGTCCCATGGCTTTACCCTAGCCTATAGCCCCTCCCTGCTTAACCTCTTGTGGATTGGAGCCCCCTGGCATGACTTGGCATTTTGCTGAACACCTGACGTGCGTGCGCTGGCGCGCCCAGAACGCACGTTTTGCACGCGCGCGCACCGAGTCGCCGCGTCCCCACTACCGCCTCCCGTGCTCGTTCTGGCCACCCCCTCGCACAAAATCATGCCCGACCCTCCCTCGCGCAGAGCCGCCCGGCCCCCTCCTGGCGCCCTACAGCGTGCCGTCAGGTCGGCCATGGCAGCAAGCGGGCAGCCACAACAACCTCTGCCATGGGAGCGCGCTGAGCCACACGCGTGCGCCAGCTGCCCTCTGGAGCAGTCCGAGCTCATCCACAAGCTCGTCTGCAAGCGCTCGTCGCCGCCACGGCCCCCTGCAGCAACAGAATGGCGGTTCGCCGGCGTCCTTATCCACGGCCGCGGAACCGACGTAGTTGCGCTATAAATAGGCCCCACCCCGAGCTTGTTCAGGTCCCTCAGACAAGCTCAAGCCGTCCCCCTAGGGCTCCCTTAGCCTGCAATCGACGGGGAAGGCCGTCTTCCCCGTCTCGGCCGGTTCAGCACCGCCGCCTTCCGGCCCCATTCACCGCAACCAGAGCCCTCCATCCATCCAGCACCACCACCCGACTCCTCTTGGTCTTGCGGACCCAAACCCTCAGCCACGACGGTGAGCCACCATAGCCAGAAACCCCAAACCTCTCGAGGCCACCTTCACTGCGGAGCTTGCTGCTGGCGACCTCTCCTCCTGCCTAGCGACCACCGGAGGACCGCTTGGACTGGCGGATCCATCCGCCCTCAGGACCCCGAGGGAAAACACCATTCGTCGACGGCGATCGCCGGAGTCCCGCCTCCGCTCGGGCAGAGGAAGAGGAGGGAGAGACGACTGGTCAAACCTGATAGTGGGCCCAAGGGACCCACTGTCAGTGACCCAGCCGCCGAAACGTGGCTTAAGTGGAAGCGTATTCCATACATCTTCGCTAAACAGAAAGCGTAAGCCCCCCGAACCGTTTTTCTTTTTCTGTTTTAATTAAAAACAGATTTTGACTAAACTTCGACTGGCTATAACTCTTTAAATATAACTCCAAATGAGTTGATTCTTCCTCCTACCTTCCTCAAATTTTGTCTAGTTTATTTTAATATTTATTTGAAAAAATTTCAGACAACTTTTTTGTACTGTTTTGAAACTATGGGTTAATTTGAATATTTTCAAAAATAGGATTTTGAAGATGAAGAAAACTTTCAAAAGTTTTAGGATGCACCCTGCCTCTAGACAACTTGAAGGCAAGCATTCTGAACCATGGCATAATATTTTTGTGGGTTGCTTGATACGGTTACAACGCCACTTTGGCATGGAGCATTCGTTATTTTATGAGACGGTATGATTATACGCATGAGTGTATAATGAAAGATCTTGCTGTTGGAAATGGATATGCTTGTGATGGTAATCCCCCATATATACCTTTCTTGCCTACCGAGCGAAAGCCGGGAAAGTATCTGTCTTGGGTAGACACGAACTTGTCTCCGGTCTTCGTCGAGACGGTTGTGTCCGGTAGGGCATGGTGAGGTATGAGGAGTGGTGATTCTACCTGTTGTTTGAAATATGTTTGTTATGCTAATCATGCAGGGAATACCTAAACCTCCTGAGTCGACCATAGATCGAGTCTTGTTCCAGTAACCCCCATACTTGTTTCGTACTACCACTTGTCCCTACCACAGGTAGGGTACGGTTCAGTAAGTTGTCAACCCCTGCCTAGCACACACCGTATAGAGAGGCCATGGTGGAAGATACCGGAGGCATCCGGTAGGCATGCCACCTGGTCCGGGGGCATGGGTGTTTTCGGTTGTAGCCGAAGGGGTAGCTTCCCTAGTTGCGCGCGGTATAAATTTTTGTGATCCCATGCTAGTCGAGGTTGTAGCCTCCCCACTTAGAGTTTTGCTTAACGGGTGTCAAGGGTGATTCCTGACACCGGTAAGTTAGGCTGGTGTGTGCGGTCAGGTGTGTTTCCAATTAAAAGACCGTAGACGGAATTAGTCCCGATGGACTAAAGAAATCCGTTACTCGTGGGTAAAGAGTACACCCTCTGCAGAGGATTATATCTATTCGAATAGCCGTGTCCATGGTTAAGGACTACAGTCTGGGATGGGTCAAGTGTCGGTCTTAGTGTCGGTCTTCGGAGGAAAAACTACTAAGCCAGAACATTGATTATGACCCGTGACATATGATGATTATGATTATTATTATGGACTAACCATTTGTATTATTTGAATTAATGAGTATCCCTGGGACGGTTCTACCTCCTTGATGCTCACTGTGATTATTCTTATATAAGCCGTTTATGTGGTGTTGCTCAGACGCCCGACTGTGGCATGCTTGTTATTTCAATTACTTATAAGCCCTTTATGCGGTGTCGCTCAGACGCCCGACTGTGGCATGCTTGTTATTTCAATTACTTATAAGCCCTTTATGCGGTGTCGCTCAGACGCCCGACTGTGGCATGCTTGTTATTTGAATTACTTATAAGCCCTTTATGTGGCGTCGCACAGACGCCCGACTGAGGCATGCTTGTCATTTTTATTACTTATAAGCCCTTCATGTGGTGTTGTATAGACGCCCGACTGTGGCATGCTTGTCCTATCTTTTATATATAAGCCCTTTACGTGGTGTTGCTCAGACGCCCGACTAAGGCATGCTTTATATTATTATTCTTTTGAGGCGTCGCTTCAGACACCCGATCGGTGCATTTTATTCCTATTCTCGGGTTGTTTATTCATGTTCTATATGAATAATGTGCTTGTGTGCATCATAAATTTTATTTCGTGACTGATGTAGTGAATCATGGCACATTTCAGAGCATGGTTACCATTTATTATATTATACCTGTGTTCATAATGTTTGCGAGTACATTCAAAAGTACTCACTGGCTTGTCCCTGGCTATTGTCTTGGCCAGATTTCTTGCACGGAGAGGAGCGTTGCGATGATAGCCCGGGAATGTACGCACTGGTGATAGCAGTCCCGCGAAGATAGGAGTTAGCCTGGTCAGCTGTTCCTGTGGGAAATGGAGTCCCATGGCCACCGATGAACCACAAACCACTTCCGCCATCAACCACTAGAAACCTTGTGTTGTACTCATAGGCCAGGATGGTCTTGTACTACATATTATGTACTTTGCTTGGAATTTCTGTATCAAGTTTGTGCCTCATCAGCTAACAGTAATCTTGGGGCTGGTGAGCACAAGGGCCATTTTCTGGGAAGTTAATATCCCGAAAATCCGGTCCTGACAAACTTGGTATCAGAGCCAGGCTGACCATTGGCTAATCCTCTCTTAGCCAGGTCGAAAAACCTAGGTTAACCAACCCACCAGACCTTAACCTAACCCCGGCCAAGCTTCTCGTGTAAGATAGCCACACAGTGACCCGACACCTTTTGGTAGTCGGTGCCCAACCTATCAGCCTAGCCTGTCGATCACGTGTCAGTAACCGACACCTAAATAGTCTCTTTCGCAAGCGTGCGAAGGAAGACTCCGTCCCCTCTTTCTATAAAAAGGGCACGCTAGCCTCAGCCCAGCACAACACAGCCTCTACCCCAAACCGAGCTATAATGCCTGGCCCCATTGATCACAATGAGACCACAGCAACCAACCTTGGAGGTTTTGTGACTATGCTAGCAAACCTCACCCGCCGTGCCTTTGCATTAGAAGAGCCCCCAGAATATGTTGTGTACCAAGGGCCCATGAGTGGTGAGAGCCGTCAATTCTAGGCCACTGTGCACGTTTATGGTAGGGGTCTACCGCCAGAACGCCCCTACAGGTTTACCGGAAGGACAACTTCCTTTGAGCCACAAGCCATCCAACTAGCTGCTCGAGAGGCTATAGTTCAACTCCGGCACTTTTCGCCCAGAGTTAACTGTCGCTTGTTCTACTACTACCCTAGCCGTGACGGCTATGGTAGGCTGCCCCAGGTTGCCAACGCAGATCACGAGACGGATCCTGCATTGTTGCATCTCGTGCGCTATGTAAGTGCACTAGAGGAGCTGTTCGATCAGATCACCCTTGATCTAATCGCAGCTCGTGGAGAACTGGTTCGCCGAGCCCGGCAAGAAGAGAAGATGAGCCCGACGCCGACAACCCAGTCGTGCTGTTAGGACAACCGATCGAGTCCTTGAGGTATGCCCCAGCCATCGGCCAAGGTGCTTTGATGTCCCCAGAAGTACTTCGTCGCCTTTTGGGAACACACTCCAACGGGATTGTGGCCAACAATCCCCGCGATGGTCATCATCGCTACCCCGACCCTGCAGCACCTCAGCCCCCTCCAGCTAACCCCGACGGTGAAACCCGTGGAGAAGCCTTGGCGTCCACAAGGCACGCCCGCTTAGATATAAACGAGGTAGACTAAGTCACTCGAGTAGTACCGAGTCTTAGTATGCCCACACCCTGTAATTGTGTGATCCTGTATCGTCATGATTAAAACGTTGTACGCCCCTATATTAAATAGTAGCCATGCAAAAGTGTGTCGGTATACGATTGCATTTTTAATTCCGGACGTAGCTTCCAAAAACCACCCCGGCGACACCCATAGTGATACATCACTTTTTTGAGATGGGTGTATCTGTGGCTTTGACCTCGACCCCATGAGAGCAGAACCGACAAACTAGTGCCCCTCACCGTGGTAAATAACCTAGCCTGGATGCTATATAAAAGGCCACCTCGTGACCTTGCCAAGTACCCCTCACCTTGTGCACAACCCTCAAAACCATTTCTTGCCATGCCGAGCCCTAGCATTTATCTGAGAACCCCAGATGCAACCCCGGGTAGTTTTGTTAAAATATTGTGGCACTTTACCTGCAGTACCATGGGTGCTACCCAGCCACCCCAGTACGAGCTGCTCAAATCGAGGATCACCCCATCCACCTCGAAATATTGGGCAGTGGTGCACATCCCTCCCGCAAACCCAAACCAAGACCCGACGGAAGTCTCCTTCGTGGGGAAATCTATGCCGAATCCGCATATGGCCATAGAAGCTGCTGCATACGAAGCACTTGCTCGCCTTCGATTCACGGTACCCTATGCCAGCGATCGAGGGTATTATTACTTTCCGAGTCGTGCAGCACCCGGAGAAGTAGCATCTTTTCCCAGTGGACGAATCGAGAGAGACCTAGTACTGGCCAACCTCACCCAGTATGTCATCGCTCAAGAGCGTATGACCCAACGAGTGATGGGTTATCTCCAGAGCCTCGCCGATTTGAATCCTCAGATCGCCATTGGCAGACCACTGAGGCCCAACCAGGAGAGACCCATTCATCGTCTAGTCAATCCACTTTCCCCGATAGAAGAGGAGTGTGCCCCAGTGCCGGAAACATTTTCTCAGGACCCTGTCCATTTACCGTTTTCATTGTAGACGCCTCTGCTACGTTCATTATTCCAACATCTGTGTATGTGTTGCAACTTGAGCTTGTGTCCTAGATTTGTGTGATTGATTAAATATTTGATTTCAGCATATATGTGAGTGGTTTTTACTGCGGTAAATTTTGATTAACTGTTTTCACTCGAAATAAATTTTTGGAGTAAAATTTTCTTTCCCGGAGTTGTTGCAGCATGTATTGCTTCACGTCAGAGATTTTTATTCATGCAGCACCACAGCAGACTCACAACCACAACCCCTCGACCACGAGCGCTGATTACAAATCCTCGTGCACATATTGCATCTAACTGATCACCTCCCTAACACACCACAGTCTCTGAAGGAGAGACTAGTGGGTAATCACTCGGATACAAGTTACCTCCGGCACCCTGACAGCAGTTAGCACCTGACACACCGCACCTAATCCTCATGATCGCCGCTGCCGCAAAGAGCTAACACTCGAGCAGCAGCATCATGACGATCATCGAGGATCATCGCGCACAGGAGCACGGAGAACCCCAGCAATGTCGCCAACCCACCGCACATCAGGATCACGTACCAATCCGGCATCGCCTTCGCCATTAGAGCCTCGTCCAGAGCTTCTGCAAATAGGAATGGAGGGGAAGGGAGGGGAAGAAGAAGCGAGGCCGGGTGTGAGGATGAAGAAAGGAGCACCTCAGCCATTTTATAGCTTGAGATCGGTGTACGGTGGGCGAAGTCCACCAGCGCCGCTCGTTGCTCGATCGCTGGTGTTCGGAGGCGAATCCGCGAGCCGTGCCGACAGCCTGCTGGCCCGCGAGGTGAGTGCACACTTCGCAGGCAGCTAGCACGCCGCGCACTACCACAGTACGGCCTAGATGCCCTACGCGCTAGGCGTCGCCGGTGGAGAAAGCGCGGGAAAGCACGCGGAAGAGAGGAAGAAGAGAGAGCCCGAGGTAGAAGAAGAGACTGATAGTGGGCCCTAGGTCCACCTGTCAGCCAGAGAGAGCACTGTGCTCTCGGGTATGACCATCGTATTTTAAATTTAGAATTTTTTTAATTTACTGTATCCAACGTAGAAATCCCTCGTTCTCACCTAACTGTGGATTTTTCCACGCAGCGCCAGTGTTCCACACTGTAGTTTTACACCACTTATTGTCCTCTCACTGTAGCCACAATTTATTGCATAAGCAAGATGATTATTTTCGAAATAGTAAGAGTAATTTTTTTCAAAACAGCTTTTAGCAAATCTCGAGGACGAGATTTTTCTTAAGGGGGGTAGTGTTGTAACACCCCAAAATTTTTAACAATGATCTGTTTATTAAAATTTTGCCAGGAAATTAAATTTTTCATTTTCTAGTTTTTCTTTGGTTTCAGAGCCATTCTTCTCTTTGTTATTATGGAGTTTTTACCCCAAGTGAAAACTTTTCAAATATATTATTGGACTTGTTTACCCTCTCAAGAAAACTTTTCTTTTATCAGTGGAATTAATTGTAAAATTATCTTTCCTAATCTTTATTTCTTTAAAAATGATTTCCCATGGTTTTAGGGTCCCATTTGAACTACAACCCTTTGATAAATTTATTTAAAATTCCAACCAAAATTTCGGGATGTCATGTGATGTTTTTAAATCACTTGTATGCAAAAACATCTTTTATTTATTGGAGATTTTGAGCTCTACCTCAAGTTTTTAGAACTGGTCCAGATGGTAGTATTGCACTACAACCTATTTAAATATTTCTTTATAGCTTCCACCAAAATTAGGGGATGTTAGTAGGAAGATATTATTCAACTTTAAGCAAAAACTCTTTGATGTTCTTTGAAAAATTTGAGCAAAACATCCTCTTTTACCCTCTGGACCAGATTGGCCTTTTCTACTGCAACTCCATTTTGTGTTGCTCTGTTGCCCATGATTCCTTTTCCTGCTTATAGTCCTCCCTACCAAACCCTTAAGTCCAGGAGGACGGACCCATTGGAACAGTTTTAGTTTATGAAATGATAGCCTTTAGTTTCTGTCCAAATTTGGTTTTCTCAAAAATTTGCACTAACTAGTTTCTGTTTTTGCCAAACTAATCTTGCCAACCTCTTCATCATCTAAAGAGACTAGGATCTGGAGATTTTGGCCACCCCAAGAGTTGCCTAGATGCCCTTAGCATTTTGTCAAACACCTGGTGTGCATGGCCAGTTTTGGCATGGTTTTTAGCTTGCACACTGGACTTGCCTGCCTTGCCTAACCAGCATGTCCCATGCCTTTACCCTAGCCTATAGCCCCTCCCTGCTTAACCTCTTGTGGATTGGAGCCCCCTGGCATGACTTGGCATTTTGCCGAACACCTGACGTGCGTGCGCTGGGCGCGCCCAGAACGCACGTTTTGCACGCGCGCGCACCGAGTCGCCGCGTCCCCACTACCGCCTCCCCGTGCTCGTTCTGGCCACCCCCTCGCACAAAAATCATGCCCGACCCTCCCTCGCCGCAGAGCCGCCCTGGCCCCCTCCTGGCGCCCTACAGCGCTGCCGTCAGGTCGGCCATGGCAGCAAGCGGGCAGCCACAACAACCTCTGCCATGGGAGGCGCCGCCTGAGCCACACGCGTGCGCCAGCTGCCCTCTGGAGCAGTCCGAGCTCATCCACAAGCTCGTCTGCAAGCGCTCGTCGCCGCCACGTCCCCCCTGCAGCAACAGAACGGCGGTTCGCCGGCGTCCTTATCCACGGCCGCGGAACCGACGTAGTTGCGCTATAAATAGGACCCCCCCCGAGCTTGTTCAGTCCCTCAGACAAGCTCAAGCCGTCCCCCTAGGGCTCCCTTAGCCTGCAATCGACCGGGGAAGGCCGTCTTCCCCGTCTCCGGCCGGTTCAGCCACCGCCGCCTTCCGGCCCCATTCACCGCAACCAGAGCCCTCCCCATCCATCCAGCACCACCACCCGACTCCTCTTGGTCTTGCGGAGCCGCCCAAACCCTCAGCCACGACGGTGAGCCACCATAGCCAGAAACCCCAAACCTCTCGAGGCCACCTTCACTGCGGAGCTTGCTGCTGGCGACTCCCTCCGTCCCCACCTACCTAGCGACCACCGCGAGGACCGCCTTGGACTGGCGGATCCATCCCCGCCCTCAGGACCCCGCGGGGAAAACACCGTTTGTCGATGGCGATCGCCGGAGTCCCGCCTCCGCTCAGGCAAAGGAAGAGGAGGGAGAGACGACTGGTCAAACCTAACCAGTGGGCCCAAGGGACCCACTGTCAGTGACCCAGCCCCGCCGAAACGTGGATTAAGTGGAAGCGTATTCCACTGAATACGTCTTCGCTAAACAGAAAGCGTAAGCCCCCCCCCCCCCGAACCGTTTTTCTTTTTCTGTTTTAATTAAAAACAGATTTTTGACTAAACTTTGACTGGCTATAACTCTTTAAATATAACTCCAAATGAGTTGATTCTTCTTCCTACCTTCCTCAAATTTTGTCTAGTTTATTTTAATATTTATTTGAAAAAATTTCAGACAACTTTTTTGTACTGTTTTGAAACTATGGGTTAATTTGAATATTTTCAAAAATAGGATTTTGAAGATGAAGAAAACTTTCAAAAGTTTTAGGATGCACCCTGCCTCTAGACAACTTGAAGGCAAGCATTCTGAACCATGGCATAATATTTTTGTGGGTTGCTTGATACGGTTACAACGTCACTTTGGCATGGAGCATTCGTTATTTTATGAGACGATATGATTATACGCATGAGTGTATAATGAAAGATCTTGCTGTTGGAAATGGATATGCTTGTGATGGTAATCCCCCTCATATACCTTTCTTGCCTACCGAGCGAAAGCTGGGAAAGTATCTGTCTTGGGTAGACACGAACTTGTCTCCGGTCTTCGTCGAGACGGTTGTGTCTGGTAGGGCATGGTGAGGTATGAGGAGTGGTGATTCTACCTGTTGGTTGAAATATGTTTGTTATGCTAATCATGCAGGGAATACCTAAACCTCCTGAGTTGACCATAGATCGAGTCTTGTTCCAGTAACCCCCATACTTGTTTCGTACTACCACTTGTCCCTACCGCAGGTAGGGTACGGTTCAGTAAGTTGTCAGCCCCTGCCTAGCACACGCCGTACAGAGAGGCCATGGTGGAAGATACCGGAAGCATCCGGTAGGCATGCCACCTGGTCCGGGGGCATGGGTGTTTTCGGTTGTAGCCGAAGGGGTAGCTTCCCTAGTTGCGCGCGGTATAAATTTTTGTGATCCCATGCTAGTCGAGGTTGTAGCCTCCCCACTTAGAGTTTTGCTTAACGGGTGTCAAGGGTGATTCCTGACACTGGTAAGTTAGGCTGGTGTGTGCGGTCAGGTGTGTTTCCAATTAAAAGACCGTAGATGGAATTAGTCCTGATGGACTAAAGAAATCCGTTACTCGTGGGTAAAGAGTACACCCTCTGCAGAGATTATATCTATTCGAATAGCCGTGTCCATGGTTAAGGACTACAGTCTAGGATGGGTCAAGTGTCGGTCTTAGTGTCGGTCTTCGGAGGAAAAACTACTAAGCCAGAACATTGATTATGACCCGTGACATATGATGATTATGATTATTATTATGGACTAACCATTTGTATTATTTGAATTAATGAGTATCCCTGGGACGGTTCTACCTCCTTGATGCTCACTGTGATTATTCTTATATAAGCCCTTTATGTGATGTCACTCAGACGCCCGACTGTGGCATGCTTGTTATTTCAATTACTTATAAGCCCTTTATGCGGTGTCGCTCAGACGCCCGACTGTGGCATGCTTGTTATTTCAATTACTTATAAGCCCTTTATGTGGCGTCGCACAGACGCCCGACTGAGGCATGCTTGTCATTTTTATTACTTATAAGCCCTTCATGTGGTGTCGCACAGACGCCCGACTGTGGCATGCTTGTCCTATCTTTTATATATAAGCCCTTTACGCGGTGTCGCTCAGACGCCCGACTAAGGCATGCTTTATATTATTATCCTTTCGAGGCATCGCTTCAGACACCCGATCGGTGCATTTTATTCCTATTCTCGGGTCGTTTATTCATGTTCTATATGAATAATGTGCTTGCGTGACTGACGTAGTGAATCATGGCACATTTCAGAGCATGGTTACCATTTATTATATTATACCTGTGTTCATAATGTTTGCTAGTACATTCAAAAGTACTCACTGGCTTGTCCCTGGCTATTGTCTTGGCCATATTTCTTGCACGGAGAGGAGTGTTGCGATGACAGCCCGGGAACGTATGCACTAGTGATAACAGTCCCGCGAAGATAGGAGTTAGCCTGGTCAGCTATTCCTGTGGGAAATGGAGTCCCATGGCCACTGATGAACCACAAACCGCTTCCGCCATCAACCACTAGAAACCTTGTGTTGTACTCATAGGCCAGGATGGTCTTGTACTACATATTATGTACATTGCTTGGAATTTTTGTATCAAGTTTGTGCCTCATCAGCTAACAGTAATCCTGGGGCTGGTGAGCACAAGGGCCATTTTCTGAGAAGTTAATATCCCGAAAATCCGGTCCTGACAGGAATCCCTCTCCGGTGGCCATCTTCATCATCCCGGTGCTCTCCATGACGAGGAGGGAGTAGTTCTCCCTCGGGGCTGAGGGTATGTACCAGTAGCTATGTGTTTGATCTCTCTCTCTCATGTTCTTGAGGTGATACGATCTTGATGTATCGCGAGCTTTGCTATCATATTTGGATCCTATGATGTTTCTTCCCCCCTCTACTCTCTTGTAATGGATTGAGTTTCCCCTTTGAGGTTATCTTATCGGATTGAGTCTTTAAAGATTTGAGAACACTTGATGTATGTCTTGCCGTGCATATCTGTGGTGACAATGGGATACCACGTGATTCACTTGATGTATGTTTTGGTGATCAACTTGCGGGTTCCGCCCATGAACCTATGCATAGGGGTTGGCACACGTTTTCGTCGTGATTCTCTGGTAGGAACTTTGGGGCACTCTTTGAGGTTCTATGTGTTGGTTGAATAGATGAGTTTGAGATTGTGTGATGCATATCATATAATCATACCCACGGATACTTGAGGTGACATTGGAGTATCTAGGTGACATTAGGGTTTTGGTTGATTTGTGTCTTAAGGTGTTATTCTAGTACGAACTCTAGGGCTGTTTGTGACACTTATAGGAATAGCCCAACGGATTGATTGGAAAGAATAACTTTGAGGTGGTTTCGTACCCTACCATAATCTCTTCATTTGTTCTCAGCTATTAGTGACTTTGGAGTGACTCTTTGTTGCATGTTGAGGGATAGTTATGTGATCCAATTATGCTATTATTGTTGAGGGAACTTGCACTAGCGAAAGTATGAACCCTAGGCCTTGTTTCAACACATTGCAACACCGTTTACGCTCACTTTTATCATTCGTTACCTTGCTGTTTTTATATTTTCAGATTACAAAAACTATCATCTACTATCCATATACCACTTGTATCACCATCTCTTCGCCGAACTAGTGCACCTATACAATTTACCATTGTATTGGGTGTGTTGGGGACACAAGAGACTCTTCGTTATTTGGTTGCAGGGTTGCTTGAGAGAGACCATCTTCATCCTACGCCTCCTATGGATTGATAAACCTTAGGTCATCCACTTGAGGGAAATTTGCTACTGTCCTACAAACCTCTGCACTTGGAGGCCCAACAACGTCTACAAGAAGAAGGTTGTGTAGTAGACATCAACCTTCAAGTTCATCGTTCTTCATTCTCATACTATTTTCCGGTGGATTCAATTCAAGTTTTCGGTGTTGATCATATCCCTTTCCTCGTTTCAAATGCTTTCTCATGCCGATGCACCTCTTAATCATCCACTTCTCTCCATTCATTTGTTTTGGAGTACCGAAGATATCTCAGGAGATTCGTGTTTTCATTCCTAAACTGTTCAAGCTATCTCTCTTTCAAGCCAATTATTCAACCGGCGCAATCTCTCTTTTAAATCGTTCAACGGTGTATCTTTTGAGTGGGCCCTAACCCACAGGTATTTTTCCAGGATCTTACCTGACTCTTCTAATTTTCCCAGAGTTATTCTCAAATTCATCTCAAAGTTTGACGTAAGAATGAGTTATCATTAGTCAAATGCCTTTCTCCAAGATCTTTCAAATTCTTTTCATCGTTGGTTCAACCTTTCTAATTTTCATCCCGGGGTATCTCAACAATTCATGGAGGTGTTTCTCATCGTCATTCTCAACATTTGAAGACCGAAGAAGAGTTTTCCCTCCAAATCTTATCCGTTCTCTCAAGATGCGTAGTTCAAGCTTGATGCCATCCTCTCATAATTGTTTTCGATTGTGAGAATTCTTTTCACCCATACGGAGCAATTCAGGACTCTTTTCAGTTTGATTCTCCGGAGCCCATCATTTCTGAATATTATTCATTCTCAGTCTTCAACTCTCATTCTCCAAATCTTACCGGTGCATCATTCAAGTATTCTCTAATCAGCTCGTGATCTCTTCGTTCTCTTGTATCTAAATTCTCTCAAGTATCTTCGTTCATTTTCTAATTCTTCCCGCTGTTTCGCTATCTTTTCTTTGTTCATTTTTAATTCTTACGGTGGTTCATTCAAGATTCCTCTTCCTATGTTCTCATATCAATTCATTCGTTCTTTTCAATCCTACCAGCGGATCGTTGAAGACCTTCCTCAAGTTTACGTTGTATCTCTCTTAATCATTTCTACAAGAATAAGTAGTATGCCAAATCCGTTGCTTGTCATCAATTTAAATTGGTGAAGGATACGCATAACATAATTCTTATTATTGTTTCATCCAAGTGATCTAATTTCTTCTTTCTGGAGTTGTGCATCATATCACATTCTCGGTTCAAGTGCTTAATACTTTTTCCGGAATTCCAAGTTTTCCTCTTTATCTCGCCGCAAAGCTCCATCCAATAATTGCAAGGCTTCAATCTTATTCTTTTCATCCTTCACTTCTTTTCGATCATTCTTTTATTACCGGAGTTCTTCATGGAGGTTCTACATGATGGTTCATCAAGGATTTAATTCCTTCTCGAAGTGTTAATCGAGATTCTTTTCAGAGGAGCTCAAGTATTCTTCATCTTGCATTTCAAAGTTCAATCCTTTCTCCCTTATCTTTTGAGGTGGTGTTATTGTTGGAAATATGCCCTAGAGGCAATAATAAATTGGTTATTATTATATTCCTTGTTCATGATAATCGTTTATTATCCATGCTATAATTGTATTGATAGGAAACTCAGATACATGTGTGGATACATAGACAACACCATGTCCCTAGTGAGCCTCTAGTTGACTAGCTCGTTGATCAATAGATGGTTACGGTTTCCTAACCATGGACATTGGATGTCATTGATAATGGGATCACATCATTAGGAGAATGATGTGATGGACAAGACCCAATCCTAAGCCTAGCACAAAGATCGTGTAGTTTGTATGCTAAAGCTTTTCTAATGTCAAGTGTCATTTCCTTAGACCATGAGATTGTGCAACTCCCGGATACCGTAGGAGTGCTTTGGGTGTACCAAACGTCACAACGTAACTGGGTGACTATAAAGGTGCACTACGGGTATCTCTGAAAGTGTCTGTTGGGTTGGCACGAATCGAGACTGGGATTTGTCACTCCGTGTAAACGGAGAGGTATCTCTGGGCCCACTCGGTAGGACATCATCATATGCGCAATGTGACCAAGGATTTGATCACGGGATGATGTGTTACGGAACGAGTAAAGAGACTTGCCGGTAACGAGATTGAACAAGGTATAAAGATACCGACGATCGAATCTCGGGCAAGTATCATACCGCTAGACAAAGGGAATTGAATACGGGATTGATTAAGTCCTTGACATCGTGGTTCATCCGATGAGATCATCGTGGAACATGTGGGAACCAACATGGCTATCCAGATCCCGCTGTTGGTTATTGACCGGAGATCGTCTCGGTCATGTCTGCATGTCTCCCGAACCCGTAGGGTCTACACACTTAAGGTTCGATGACGCTAGGGTTGTATAGGAAGTTTGTATGTGGTTACCGAATGTTGTTCGGAGTCCCGGATGAGATCCCGGACGTCACGAGGAGTTCCGGAATGGTCCGGAGGTAAAGATTTATATATGGGAAGTCCTGTTTTGGTCACCGGAAGAGTTTCGGGGTTTATCGGTAACGTACCGGGACCACCGAGAGGGTCCCGGGGGTCCACCAAGTGGGGCCACCTGTCCGGGGGGGCACATGGGCTTTAGGGAGTGTTCCTTGGCCTACATGGGCCAAGGGCACCAGCCCCACTAAGGCCCATGCGCCTAGAAGGGGAGAGGGGGCAAACCCTAAGGGCAGATGGGCCTTAAGGCCCATATACCCTGCGCCTCCCTCTCCTCCCCCTTGTGGCCGCCACCCTTGATCCCCATCTAGGGCTGCCGCCCCCCTAGGGGTGGGAACCCTAGAGGGGGCGCAGCCCCTTCCCTTCCCTATATAAATAGAGGCCTAGGGCTGCCCCAAAACACACGTGATTCGATCCCTGTTGGTGCAGCCCTGCATATCTCTCTCTCCCTCCTCTTCTGTGGTGCTTGGCGAAGCCCTGCAGGATTGCCACGCTCCTCCATCACCACCACGCCGTTGTGCTGCTGCTGGATGGAGTCTTCCTCAACCTCTCCCTCTCTCCTTGCTGGATCAAGGCATGGGAGACGTCGTCGGGCTGTACGTGTGTTGAACGCGGAGGTGCCGTGCGTTCGGCACTTGGTCATCGGTGATTTGAATCACGACGAGTACGACTCCATCAACCCCGTTCACTTGAACGCTTCCGCTTAGCGATCTACAAGGGTATGTAGATGCACTCTCCTTCCCCTCGTTGCTGGTCTCTCCATAGATAGATCTTGGTGACACGTAGGAAAATTTTTGAATTTCTGCTACGTTCCCCAACAGTGGCATCATGAGCTAGGTCTATTGCGTAGATTCTATGCACGAGTAGAACACAAAGTAGTTGTGGGCGTTGATTTTGTTCAATATGCTTGCCGTTACTAGTCTTATCTTGATTCGGCGGCATCGTGGGATGAAGCGGCCCGGACCAACCTTACACGTACTCTTACGTGAGACCGGTTCCACCGACTGACATGCACTAGTTGCATAAGGTGGCTAGCGGGTGTCTGTTTCTCCTACTTTAGTCGGATCGGATTCGATGAAAAGGGTCCTTATGAAGGGTAAATAGCAATTGGCATATCACGTTGTGGTTTTTGCGTAGGTAAGAAACGTTCTTGCTAGAAACCCATAGCAGCCACGTAAAACATGCAAACAACAATTAGAGGACGTCTAACTTGTTTTTGCAGGGTATGCTATGTGATGTGATATGGCCAAAAGGATGTGATGAATGATATATGTGATGTATGAGATTGATCATGTTCTTGTCAAGGGAATCACGACTTGCATGTCGATGACGAGACAACTTCAAGAAGACACGATGATGGAGATCATGATGATGGAGATCATGGTGTCATACCGGTGACAAGATGATCATGGAGCCCCAAGATGGAGATCAAAGGAGCTATATGATATTGGCCATATCATGTCACTATTATTTGATTGCATGTGATGTTTATCATGTTTATACATCTTATTTGCTTAGAACGACGGTAGTAAATAAGATGATCCCTCATTAAAATTTCAAGAAGTGTTCTCCCCTAACTGTGCACCGTTGCTACAGTTTGTCGTTTCGAAGCACGCCGTGATGATTGGGTGTGATAGATCCTTACGTTCACATACAACGGGTGTAAGACAGTTTTACACAGCAAAACACTTAGGGTTAACTTGACGAGCCTAGCATGTGCATAGACATGGCCTCGGAACACAGAAGACCGAAAGGTCGAGCATGAGTCGTATGGTAGATACGATCAACATGAAGATGTTCACCGATGATGACTAGTCCGTCTCACGTGATGATCAGACACGGCCTAGTTGACTCGGATCATGTAATCGCTTAGATGACTAGAGGGATGTCTATCTGAGTGGGAGTTCATAAGATGAACTTAATTATCCTGAACATAGTCAAAAGGATTTTGCAAATTATGTCGTATCTCACGCTTTAGTTCTACTGTTTAGATATGTTCCTAGAGAAAAATTAGTTGAAAGTTGATAGTAGCAATTATGCGGACTAGGTCCGTAGACTGAGGATTGTCCTCATTGCTTCTTAGAAGGCTTATGTCCTTAATGCACCGCTCAGTGTGCTGAACCTCGAACGTTGTCTGTGGATGTTGCGAACATCTGACATACATGTTTTGATAACTACGTGATAGTTCAGTTAAACGGTTTAGAGTTGAGGCACCGAAGACGTTTTTGAAACGTCGCGAAACATATGAGATGTTTCGAGGGCTGAAATTGGGATTTCAGGCTCGTGCCCACGTCAAGAGGTATAAGACCTCCGACGGTTCTTCTAGCCTACATACTAAGGGAGAAAAGCTCAATTGTTGAGCTTGTGCTCAGATTATCTGAGTACAACAATCACTTGAATCAAGTGGGAGTTAATCTTCCAGATGAGATAGTGATGTTTCTCCGAAGTCATTACCACCAAGCTGCTAGAGCTTAGTGATGAACTATAATATATCAGGGACATATATGATGATCCTTGAGATATTCGCGATGTTTGACACCGCGAAAGTAGAAATCAAGAAGGAGCATCAATTGTTGATGGTTGGTGAAACCACTAGTTTCAAGAAGGGTAAGGGCAAGAAGGGATACTTCATGAAACGGCAATTCAGCTGCTGCTCTAGTGAAGAAACCCAAGGTTGAACCCAAACCCGAGACTAAGTGCTTCTGTAATAAGGGGAATAGCCACTGGAGCAGAATTACCCTAGATACTTGGTAGATGAGAAGGCTGGCAAAGTCGATAGTAGTATATTGGATATACATTGTGTTGATGTGTACTTTACTAGTACTCCTAGTAGCACCAGGGTATTAGATACTGGTTCGGTTGCTAAGTGTTAGTAACTCGAAATAAAAGCTACGGAATAAACGGAGACTAGCTAAAGGTGAGATGACGATATGTGTTGGAAGTGTTTCCAAGCTTGATGTGATCAAGTATCGCACGCTCCCTCTACCATCGAGATTGGTGTTTGTGTTGAGCATAGACATGATTGAATTATGTCTATCGCAATATGGTTATTCATTTAAGGAGAATAATGGTTACTCTGTTTATTTGAATAATACCTTCAATGGTCTTACACCTAAAATGAATGGTTTATTAAATCTCGATCGTAGTGATACACATGTTCATGCCAAAAGATAGTAATGATAGTACCACCTACTTGTGGCACTGCCACGTAAGTCATATCGGTATAAAACGCATGAAGAAGCTCCATGTTGATGGATCTTTGGGCTCGCTCGTTTTTGAAAAGTTTGAGGCATGCGAACCATGTCTATTGGTGTATGTGCATGAAGAAACTCCATGCAAATGGACCGTTTTGTACTCGCTTGATTTTGAATCACTTGAGACATGCAAATCATACCACATGGGCAAGATGACTGAAAGCCTCGTTTTTCAGTAAAATGGAACAATAAAGCAACTTGTTGGAAGTAATACATTTTTGATGTGTGCAGTCCAATAAGTGCTGAGGCATGTAGTGGATATCGTTATGTTTTACTTCACAGATGATTTGAGTAGATGTTGAGTATATTTACTTGATGAATCACGAGTCTGAATTATTGAAAGGTTCAAGTAATTTCAGGGTGAAGTTGAAAGATCGTCGTGACAAGAGGATAAAATATCTATGATATGATCATAGAGATGAATATCTGAATTACGAGTTTGGCACAAAATTAAGACATTGTGGAAATTGTTTCACAACTGATACAGCCTGGAACACCATAGTGTGATGGTGTGTCCGAACATCATAACTGCACCCTATTGGATATGATGCATACCATGATGTCTCTTATCAAATTACCACAATAGTTTATGGGTTAGGCATTAGAGATAACCACATTCACTTTAAATAGGGCACCACGTAATTCCGATGAGATGACACCGTATGAACTATGGTTTAGAGAAACCTAAGCTGTCATTTCTTAAAAGTTTGGGGCTGCGACGCTTATGTGAAAAAGTTTCAGGCCGATAAGCTCGAACCCAAAGCGGATAAATACATCTTCATAGGACACCCAAAAACAGTTGGATATACCTCCTGTCTCAGATTCGAAAGCAATAAGGGATTGTTTCTAGAATCGGGTCCTTTCTCGAGGAAAAGTTTCTCTCGAAAGAATTGAGTGGGAGGATGGTGGAGACTTGATGAGGTTATTGAACCGTTACTTCAACTAGTGTATAGCAGGGCACAAAGAGTTGTTCCTGTGGCACCTACACCAATTGAAGTGGAAGCATATGATAGTGATCATGAAACTTCAGATCAAGTCACTACCAAACCTCGTGGGATGACAAGGATGCGTACTACTTCAGAGTGGTACGTAATCCTGTCTTGGAAGTCATGTTGCTAGACAACAATGAACCTACGAGCTATGGAGAAGCGATGGTGGGCCCAGATTCCGATAAATGGCTCGAGGCCATAAAATCCGAGAGAGGATCCATGTATGAAAACAAAGTGTAGACTTTGGCAGAACGGCTCGATGGTCGTAAGGCTATTGAGTGCAGATGGATTTTAAAAGGAAGACGGACAATGATGGTAAATGTCACCATTAAGAAAGCTCGACTTGTCGTTAAGATGTTTTCCGACAAGTTCAAGGAGTTGACTACGATGAGACTTTCTCACTCGTAGCGATGCTAAGAGTCTGTTGGAATTATATTAGCGATTACTGCATTATTTATGAAATCTTGCAGATAGGATATCAAAACATTGTTTCCTCGACGATTTTCTTGAGGAAAGGTTGTATGTGATACAACCGGAAGGTTTTGTCAATCCTGAAAAGATGCTAATAAGTATGCAAAGCTCCAGCAATCCTTCTGAGGACTGGAGTAAGCATCTCGGAGTTGGAATGAACGCTTTGATGAGATGATCAAAGGTTTTGGGTTTATATAATGTTTATGAGAAACTTGTATTTCCAAAGAAGTGAGTGGGAGCACTATAGAATTTCTGATGAGTATATGTTGTTGACACATTGTTGATCAGAAATGATGTAGAATTTTTGGAAAGCATATAGGGTTATTGGGAAAGTGTTTTTCAATGGAAAGCCTGGATTAAGCTACTTGAACATTGAGCATCAAGATCTATAAGGATAGATCAAAACGCTTAATGGTACTTTCAAATGAGCACATACCTTGACATGATCTTGAAGGTGTTCAAGATGGATCAGTCAAAGAAGGAGTTCTTGCCTGAGTTGTAAGGTATGAAGTTAAGACTTAAAGCTCGACCATGGCAGAATAGAGAGAAAGGACGAAAGTCGTCCCCTGTGCTTAAGACGTAGGCTCTACAGTATGCTATGCTGTGTACCGCACCTGAAGTGTGCCTTGCCATGAGTCAGTCAAGGGGTACAAGAGTGATCCAAGAATGGATCACAGGACAACGGTCAAAGTTATCCTTAGTAACTAGTGGACTAAGGAATTTTCCCGATTATGGAGGTGGTAAAAGAGTTCGTCGTAAAGGGTTACGTCGATGCAAGCTTAACACCTATCCGGATAGCTCTGAGTAGAGATACCGGATATGTATAATGGAGCAACAATTTAGAATAGCTCCAAGTAGAACAGTTATTTGGAATAGCTCCAAATAGAACGTGGTAGCTACATCTAGGAGATGACATAGAGATTTGTAAAGCATACACGGATCTGAAAGGTTCAGACCCGTTGACTAAAACCTCTCTCACAAGCAACATGATCAAACCTAGAACTCATTGAGTGTTAATCACATAGTGATGTGAACTAGACTACTGACTCTAGTAAACTCTTGGGTGTTAGTCACATGGCGATGTGACCTGTGAGTGTTAATCACATGGCGATGTGAACTAGATTATTGACTCTAGTGCAAGTGGGAGACTGTTGGAAATATGCCCTAGAGGCAATAATAAATTGGTTATTATTATATTCCTTGTTCATGATAATCGTTTATTATCCATGCTATAATTGTATTGATAGGAAACTCAGATACATGTGTGGATACATAGACAACACCATGTCCCTAGTGAGCCTCTAGTTGACTAGCTCGTTGATCAATAGATGGTTACGGTTTCCTAACCATGGACATTGGATGTCGTTGATAACGGGATCACATCATTAGGAGAATGATGTGATGGACAAGACCCAATCCTAAGCCTAGCACAAAGATTGTGTAGTTCGTATGCTAAAGCTTTTCTAATGTCAAGTGTCATTTCCTTAGACCATGAGATTGTGCAACTCCCGGATACCGTAGGAGTGCTTTGGGTGTACCAAACGTCACAACGTAACTGGGTGACTATAAAGGTGCACTACGGGTATCTCTGAAAGTGTCTGTTGGGTTGGGACGAATCGAGACTGGGATTTGTCACTCCGTGTAAACGGAGAGGTATCTCTGGGCCCACTCGGTAGGACATCATCATATGCGCAATGTGACCAAGGATTTGATCACGGGATGATGTGTTACGGAACGAGTAAAGAGACTTGCCGGTAACGAGATTGAACAAGGTATAAAGATACCGACGATCGAATCTCGGGCAAGTATCATACCGCTAGACAAAGGGAATTGAATACGGGATTGATTAAGTCCTTGACATCGTGGTTCATCCGATGAGATCATCGTGGAACATGTGGGAACCAACATGGCTATCCAGATCCCGCTGTTGGTTATTGACCGGAGATCGTCTCGGTCATGTCTGCATGTCTCCCGAACCCGTAGGGTCTACACACTTAAGGTTCGATGACGCTAGGGTTGTATAGGAAGTTTGTATGTGGTTACCAAATGTTGTTCGGAGTCCCGGATGAGATCCCGAACGTCACGAGGAGTTCCGGAATGGTCCGGAGGTAAAGATTTATATATGGGAAGTCCTGTTTTGGTCACCGGAAGAGTTTCGGGGTTTATCGGTAACGTACCGGGACCACCGAGAGGGTCCCGGGGGTCCACCAAGTGGGGCCACCTGTCCGGGGGGGCCACATGGGCTTTAGGGAGTGTTCCTTGGCCTACATGGGCCAAGGGCACCATCCCCACTAAGGCCCATGCGCCTAGAAGGGGAGAGGGGGCAAACCCTAAGGGCAGATGGGCCCTTAAGGCCCATATACCCTGCGCCTCCCTCTCCTCCCCCTTGTGGCCGCCACCCTTGATCCCCATCTAGGGCTGCTGCCCCCCCTAGGGGTGGGAACCCTATAGGGGGCGCAGCCCCTTCCCTTCCCTATATAAATAGAGGCCTAGGGCTGCCCCAAAACACACGTGATTCGATCCCTGTTGGTGCAGCCCTGCATATCTCTCTCTCCCTCCTCTTCTGTGGTGCTTGGCGAAGCCCTGCAGGATTGCCACGCTCCTCCATCACCACCACGCCGTTGTGCTGCTGCTGGATGGAGTCTTCCTCAACCTCTCCCTCTCTCCTTGCTGGATCAAGGCATGGGAGACGTCGTCGGGCTGTACGTGTGTTGAACGCGGAGGTGCCGTGCGTTCGGCACTTGGTCATCGGTGATTTGAATCACGACGAGTACGACTCCATCAACCCCGTTCACTTGAACGCTTCCGCTTAGCGATCTACAAGGGTATGTAGATGCACTCTCCTTCCCCTCGTTGCTGGTCTCTCCATAGATAGATCTTGGTGACACGTAGGAAAATTTTTGAATTTCTGCTACGTTCCCCAACAGTTATGTCATTCTTGATGATTTCCCTTCGTGTTTCATGATTCACAAGTTATCAAGAATGAGGTATTTTAAATCCATTAATCTCTTCATTGGAGTTATCTTGTGTCATATTTCACCTAAAGCCTCCCCTAAGGAATGTTGCTATTGTGGTGCTTATCAATAATCCAAGTTTCCTCCTATTCTCGCGATGAAAGAAGTTTTCATCTCTTCATTGATCTCAATCAATCTTTGTTTCCGTAGTGGCAGAATTTCACCTCAAATTTAGAGATGTTTTCCATAAGCCCACTACAAGCTTACTCTTTTCGTTGTTGGTTTTCCAACAAATCCGTTCGACCCTTCTCCTAAATATGCTTTTTCAAGCTCATTTGAGGTAGAAGATGTTGTTTTCTCCTCCGTTCTTTTGATTCCATTCTTACATTTGTTCCGGAGGCATTGTGATCTCGCTCTTTTCTCTCATCATCTCAAATGGTGAGGATCGTGTTCTTTTCATGCTTATCCATTTAACCGGAGTGTCGTGTCCTCTTTTCAAGTATCCTCTCATCTTGTCAAAGATCATGTTCAATTCCTTCCATTTACAGTCGGAGTGCTACCCAAATTATATCATTCTTATTCCTTCTCTATCTTTTTTTAACCGGAGTGTTGTGGCTATCATTCCTCTTCTAACCGGAGTCTCATCCAAGTGCTTTCATTTTGCCAAGTTCATATTATTGCCTTCCTTTTCTAACCGGAGTGTTGTCGTAATTGATCTTTATCGTTCCTTGTACATCTCGTTTCAAACGGAGTGCTTGCATGTACTTCTTATCCATTGTAACACTTTTCTTATGTCTTTCAACCTACAAGGTTCTCGTAATGTTCCTTGTTCCTTGTTCCTCTTTTCTAACAGAGTGTTTTCAACTTTGTTCGTCTTTGTTGTATTCTTTCTTTCAATTTGTTCAACCTCGCAAGGTTCTTTGGTTTCACTTGTTTGTCAAAGAATCAACTTAGTTTTACCTCTTCTCTTCCTCTCCCATTTCTATCCGGTGCCATCCTAGATCTCGGGACGAGATCCTCTTGTAGTGGTGGAGTGTTGTAACGCCCCGAGACCGATGCGCCAGGTGTCTTCCAGTTATTCGTTGTTGTTGCCTTGTCTTTTCTTGCGTGTTGCATCTTGCCATGTCATCACCCGCATTGCATCTGCATGTTTTCGAAACTTGCATCCGTCCGGTTTCCCCCAGTTCCTTCCGTTATCTGTTCTGAGCCCAGACACACTCGCACGTGCCCGCGGCATGTCCAAAATATTATTTTATAAGTGGCCAGAAAATGTTCTCAGAATGGGATGAAAGTTGGCGTGCGGTGTTGTTATGTTGTTAGTAGGTCGCCTGCCAAGTTTCATCGCATTCGGAGTCCGTTTAACGCCCCAACGGTTAACTATAGCGGCACTATAGCCGGTCACACGTCAGACGTTTTCATTCTCCGGAAACCGTTGTCGGGCTTCCTTCTCTTCTCTCCTCTCAGCCCATCGCACTCTCCACAACCCACCTAGCCCATCTAACCCCTCCCCTCCGACCAGAGCCGTCAGATCACGATCGGAGGGCTCCGGAAGCCCCCAAGCCCCCTAACCTAGCCCTTTGTCTATATATAGACCTTCCCCTTCCATTTTTGGAACCCTAACCCCCTCCACCTACTTCTAGCCTTCCCCTCGGGATCCCCGCAGCCGCTAGCCTCCTCCCTCCTCGATTTCAGCGCCAAGCCACCCCGCCACCGCCACTTGTCGCCAGCCCAGAGGCCGCGCCGCCACCTAAGGCGTCGCCCCGACCAACCGAGAGCTGCCACATCACCTCCCCACTTCCCGTAGCCACTCGCAGCCCTCCACGTCGCATCTCCAGTGCCCCACTTCGCCGCGGCCCTCAGGGCCCATCTGGAGCCGTTTCGGAGTTGTGAGGATCCGTTCGACTACGTCCGTTTGTCTTCTTCTTGGACCCGTTCTTCTTCCTTGCGGGATCTCAGGCAAGATGACCATACCCTCGAAATCACTTCTATCTTTGCTTTGCCAGTTGTCCGTTCTATCGCTGTGTCGCGCTACCTACCACTTGTTATATCATGCCTCCCATATTGCCATGTCAAGCCTCTAACCCACCTTCCTAGCAAACCGTTGTCTGGCTAAGTTACCGCTTTTGCTCAGCCCCTCTTATAGCGTTGTTAGTTGCAGGTAAAGCTGAAGTTTGTTCCATGTTGGAACATGGATATGTTGGGATATCACAATATCTCTTATTTAATTAATGCATCTATATACTTGGTAAAGGGTAGAAGGCTCGGCCTTTTGCCTGGTGTTTTGTTCCACTCTTGCCACCCTAGTTTCCGTCATACCGGTGTTATGTTCCTTGATTTTGCGTCCCTAACACGATGAGGGGTATGGGACCCTCTTGACAGTTCGCTTTGAATAAAACTCCTCCAGCAAGGCCCAACCTTGGTTTTACATTTTCCTAACAACCTATTACCCTTCCCTTGGGTCGGCCAACCCGAGGGTCATCTTTATTTTAACCCCGCCCCCCCGGGCCAATGTTTCTCTAAGTGTTGGTCCGAACCGAGCTGCCTGCGGGGCCACCTCGGGGAAACTTGAGGCTAGTTTTACTCATAGCCTATCTCATCCGGTGTGCCCTGAGAACGAGATATGCGCGACTCCTATCGGGATTGTCGGCACATCGGGCGGTCTTGCTGGTTTAGTTTTACCATTGTCGAAATGTCTTGTGCACTGGGATTCCGAGTCTGATCTGGTGTCCCGTGATGGAGGATTGTCTCCGCGGATCATGAGCTTGTGATGGGCTAAGTTGGGACACCCCTGCAGGGTTTAAACTTTTGAAAGCCGTGCCCGCAGTTATGTGGCAGGTGGGAATTTGTTAATGTTCGGTTGTAGAGAACTTGACACTTGACTTAACTAAAATGCATCAACCGTGTGTGTAGCTATGATGGTCTCTTTTCGGCGGAGTCCGGAAAGTGAACACAGTCTTGTGTTATGCTTGAACGTAAGTAGTTTCAGGATCACTTCTTGATCATTTCTAGCTTCACGACCATTGTGTTGCTTCTCTTCTCGCTCTTATTTGCGTATGTTAGCCACCATACTTGCTTAGTGCTTCCTGCAGCTCCACCTCTTTACCCTATCCTACCCATAAGCTTAAATAGTCTTGATCTCGCGGGTGTGAGATTGCTGAGTCCTCGTGACTCACGGATACTTCCAAACAGTTGCAGGTGCCGATGATACCAGTGCAGGTGATGCTACCGAACTCAAGTGGGAGTTCGATGAGGATCTGGGTCGTTACTACGTTTCGTTTCCTGATGATCAGTAGTGGAGCCCAGTTGGGACGATCGGGGATCTAGCATTTGGGATTGTCTTCCTTTATTTTGGTTCTGTAGCCAGACCTTGATTGTATTTTGGATGATGTATGTTTAACTTGTTATTTGTGTGAAGTGGCGATTGTAAGCCAACTCTTTATCCCTTTCTTATTCAGTACATGGGATTGTGTGAAGATTACCCCTCTTACGACAAAACCACAATGTGGTTATGCGTCTAAGTCGTGCCTCGACACATGGGAGATCTAGCAGCATTGTGGATGTTACAAGCGGCTGGGGTTAGGTCTTCCAGCTCCCTAATAAAGCCGAGCAAATATGATTGCTTCTTGCTTAATCCCAAAATGGGTCCTTACACGAGTTTATATAATCCTCCTAATAAGATAATTGGGCTAGGCCCCTAATAACGATAAGATAAACTGGGCCACAACTAACCGGGCTAAGCCCCTAATATGCCGGTCATAACATCTCTCCCCGCCTGCACAAACAGCTCGTCCTCGAGCCGGAAGGCGGGAAAGATCAACGGTCGCCAAACACCTCCACGTCAACTGGGGCAGGCTTGTCGCTGAGCCCGGCGGTGGCGGGGTCCTCCTCAATGTAGTTTGCAGCCTCCACGTAGAAGAGTCATGGGCAGACGTGGACCGAAACGTAGGGCTCGTCGCAGTTGAAGCACAACCCTTGGCGGCGACGCTCGAGTTGCTCAGCCGGGGTGAGCCGGCGGAACGGGCGTGCCGTAGCCGTAGCGAGGGGCGCCGCGGAAGCCTGGGCAGGCCAACCCTGCGCGGGAACTTCCGGCCAGGGTGACGGCCCAGCGGCCCAGGGCGGTGGTGCCTGCTGGATGGCCACCGCGCGACGCTCGGACGCGCGGGCGTAGTACATGGCCGTTTGAAGGTCCTGTGGCCCGTGCATCTCCACGGCCACGCAGATGTGGTCTGATAGGCCGCCAACGAAAAGCTAAGCCTGCTGACGAGCCGAAACACCGGGGGTGTGGCATGCCAGTGCCTGGAAGTGGTCGGCGAAGTCTTGCACCGAGGTGAGGAATGAAGGACGCCGAAGCTCTGCCAGACGGCTCCCGCGTATAGGCGGACCAAAGCGCAAGAGGCACAAATCGCGAAAGCGCTCCCATGGTGGCATGCCGCCCTCATCCTGTTCGAGGGCATAGTACCACATCTGTGCGGCTCCTCGGAGATGATACGAGGCGATCCAGGTGCAGTCGGACGCGAGCGTGCGCTGTCCCCTGAAAAATTGGCCGCATTGGTTGAGCCAATGGAGGGGGTCGACAGTGCCGTCGTAGGTCACGAACTCCAGCTTGAAGAATCTCGGCGGCGTCTGGATGTGGACGACAGGCGGGTGCGCCTCGTCAGCATGGAGCAGCGAGGATGACGGGGCTGAGTAGGTGGGCATCAGGGTGCCGCCCTGGAACAGGGGCCCGTCGACGCTGGCGAAGGGCTCGGCAGAGCCCGAGGTCCCACCAAACTGCATGGTCGGGTGCGTCGCCGGCGGGGGCAGCACGTGCGGCCCGACCGAGGCCGTTGTGTAGGCCGGCTCAAGGGACCCAGCAAGCCAGGCCGGTAACGGAGATGATGACGGGGGAAACCGGAGCTGGTGGATGGGCATCCCCGGGCCCGTCGTCGGGACGCCCAGGGCCGCGGTCGCCGGTGGCGGCGGTTGCAGCTATTGCCCCTGCTGCATGGTGGAGGCGCCGGGGTTCGTCGCTGGTGATGGCTGCCACGACAGCTGCTGCATGGCGGCAGCGACGGGGGCACCGAGGATGGCGGCTGCTGCGGCGGCGGGACGGTGGCGAAGGGCACAGGCGGCCGCGGCCCATAGGATCTAGCGAGGAATGTGCAGATGCCCGTGACCGCCTGAGTGAGATCCTGGATGGCAGCCGTCATCTCCTCCGGGGTGAAGGCGACGGGGACGGGCGCGACGGAGGTGACCGGCACCGGCAAGAGCGTGGCGCTGGTCGTGGTGGCCATCGGGGCGGTCGTCGCGGTCGGCAGCGGGAGGGTCGGGGTGGGCGGCGGTGAGGACATGATCACACTGAAGCTATCTAATACCAAATTGATAGGAACCGGATCCCTACCAGGGCGTGGTCTCAGGTTGTAGGGGATGGAAAGAGGGATAGCATGGAGGAAGGCGTGGTCGCCGGCGCTGGGGCGCCGTCGTTGCGTGCGCGCGCAAGAGAGAGAGAGAGCGCAGGGGCGAGGGCTAGGGTTAGGTCTCCCGGCTCCCTAAGGAAGCCGAGCAAATATGGTTGTTTCTTGCTTAATCCCAAAACGGGTCCTTACACGAGTTTATATAATCCTCTTAATAAGATAATTGGGCTAGACCCCTCATAACGATAAGATAAACTGGGCCACAACTAAGTGGGCTAAGCCTCTAATATGCTGATCATAACATGTCTATACCCTCGAGCACCATCTGCCTTTGTGTGAATATACCACGTGCAACAATGACCTCATATCTCCACATATAAAATTCCTAAAGTGGTCAATTAAAGCAACTGAATCATGTTCTTTAATTTAATGGCGGTAGTACCTAATCGGAGCAGCCTTTAGTGTTTGTAATAAAAAAAGGTGTTCATGTGTTGTTTTTAGTTTTTAGATAGTGTTTGTTGAAACTTCCATGTTGTAGATTCTGATGTGCTAACACGAGCAAGAGTGACCAATATCAAACTTTGCACAACTATACGTGAATCCCAAACTTTAGTAGCAATACATATTATCTGATGGTTCCCGAGTCAATAATGCTGCAGAAACTCAAATGCTTGAACAATATAACATCTATCGACAAGTGACACATGTGCGGATGTTGAGAGCAACAAGCTCATAGCGACAAAAACATTCACTTGGTCATGAAAAACTCTCAACCTCTGAAACCAGTAGCAGTTATTAATTTCCTCTGTCCCATAGACAACTAATTTCTCTTGTCCGCCAATGATAAATCTGTTATTAGATCATCTTCAATAGATGATGTAGATGTACAAATAACAGTCTTTTTACATCTTCGAGGCCTAAAAAAACGTTGCTCCAATAGATAATATAGATGTATAAATTTTTACGTCACCTTCTTCAAGTGATGTAAAATACTAGACTTGGTGATGAAAATATACATCACCAGCCGCCTGGTGATGTAAAACATCCAGCCACACGTCAAAGCCCAATTGCCCAATCTAAAACTTCAGCCGCTCGCCCGACGCCCACCCGCCTCCTGCCGCCGGTGATTTGTGCCTGGAAACGCCACCGCCGCTGCCCGTTCGTCCATCCCGACCCCGCCGCCTATCTCCGCCCTAACCGTAGATGACCCGCCGATTGTAGCACGCTCCGCCGTTTTTTCCGGCCAATTCGGAGGTTCGTTGGAGCTCCGGCGGCCGTAATGGCTGCAATAGCTCACGAACGCCTTCCATGGTAGTCGTTGCCCGCTGCCGGAGCTAGTAGGGGCAGCCGCGCGACCACCGAAACCCACCGAGCGGTCAGTTATTTGGTCGTTGCCGCCGGGGGTGCGTCGCCACAAAACAAGTCCTCCGGCAGCCGCCGACCATGTCAGGCGGCCTTTGTGAGCATCATCAAGGCTCTGACCAATCTCCGGCTAGTTTCTTCCAGCTCGCATGCAACGTGTTCGACAAAATTCCCCCAAGGCAAAAAATGATGCAAACTAGGAGTTTTTTTATAGGGCATGAAGATGTAGTTTGACGGTGATTTCCGTACTGTAGATGAGCTCGCGCGACTCCTCTTTCATGGACAATTTTTCATCAGATGAGGAATTTGATTTGGCCGAGGAAGAGAACATTGTTATGCTAGTGGTTATGCACAAGAGGAAGAAGCCGAAGCATGTAGGTTCCGTGTTTGGCCGCGAGGTCAGGGCGAAGAGAACGGATTGAGGCGCACGAGATGTTGATGCACAACTACTTTTGTACACCACCCGTTTTTTCCAAAGAGGTACTTTCATTGTCGGTTCAGGATGTCCAAGGATATGTTCATCCACGTTTGCAATTGCATGAAGCAACAGGATCGAGCCTTTCAGCAGAGGAGCAAATTGTGCCGGTTTGCTTGGACAACACCGAGCAGAAGGTCACTGCCACTTTGCGCATGATGGCCTATGATGTGCTGGCAAAATGCATTGCTGGCGATTTGGCAGTGGCAAAGAGCACTTCATCTTTTATGTCAAAAAATTTGCAAAGACTATGGTAGAAGTGTTTGGTCACAGTACTTGAGAGCATCACTGTACATTGGCTGAGTCACTGCCGTCGTGCAGCCGTTAGCTTTTTTTACATTGTCTGTCGGAGTAGAAGGTTTACATCTTTAAATGTATATCTGTTGGAGTTGGGTTTTTTTAAGATGTAAAAAGCATTTTTTGGTGATTTAAATTATACAACACCCACTTTTACATATCTAAATATACATCTATTGGAGATGCTCTTAGTGCTAGCTTGTAAGAGAATGACCAGTAGCTCACAAAATAGAGCTACAAAATAACCACCAATTATAGTAGGCTCAAAATTTTGGTTCAAAGGCCACAATTACTAATGTATACATTATCGAACTGGGAATTATCATAGATATCCATGGCGACAAGCATTATCATCCTCTTTTGTATAAGAACTGAGACACTAGTGTAAAAACGCTCTTATATTATGGCACAGAGGGAGTACCTGGGAGGTGGATAAGTGGGTGCGTGCCTTCCTCGGTGCATCTGTGCGTACATGCAATTTAGAATCTCTTCCCATAGAAGTCTTTCTCAAAAAAGGGCAGCCAATATGTATGATATAGAGGAAAATTTTGCAAGTGTTGGAAGGCAGAGTGGACTCCCTTTAATTGTATGTAGATCCATCCGCTATAACTCCACAAGCTCCTCCTAGTTCTACTAATAGTTCATACTGAAACTTGTCTCCTAGACAGATCTGCAAACTTGTCTCCCCTAAACATCTGCAGACGCGTCCAGACGCGACCTTGGACAGCGTCAGACGATCCCTCAAATGACCCCCTTCCAATCACAACCCCCACTTTCAACTCCTTAAATTCATGCGAACACATATGTGGCGATCATACACATGAATATCATAGCAAATACATTTGTTCATAGTGCAAAATACATATTTCAAACATAAAAATCATTCCAAGTGCACAGTTCAAACATTAAATTCCTTGGTTTTTCAACGTGGGTCTACATATGCTTCACAAGATCACTAAGTAGTTGCATGTGCATGTTTTGATCTCGAAGATTCCAATGGAGAGCATCTCCGGAAAGTTCACAATATGCTCGGCATCTTGTTCTGAGAGGCAGACATGTACTCCGGACATCTAAAAATCATGCGTTCGGACTACCCTTCACCATCACCCTGGACAATCATGTTTTTGCAAAATGACACAATGTCTCCGATTCCCATATCACTGTAGCTCCATAAACAATACCCCCAACAAGCTTGGAGCACTCCGAGTGCTCTCTCCACATGTTGGGAACGTAGTATTTCAAAATTTGCCTACGGTCACGCAAGATCTATCTAGGAGAAGCATAGCAACGAGCGGGAAGAGTGTGTCCACGTACCCTCATAGACCGAAAGCGCATTTAGTAACGCGGTTGATGTAGTCGAACGTCTTCGTGATCCAACCGATCAAGTACCGAACGCACGACACCTCCGTGATCTGCACACGTTTAGCTCGGTGACGTCCCTCGAACTCTAGATCCAGCTGAGGCCGAGGGAGAGTTTCGTCAGCACGACGGCATGGTGACGGTGATGATGAAGTTACCGACGCAGGGCTTCGCCTAAGCACTACGACAATATGACCGAGGTGTGTAACTGTGGAGGGGGGCATCGCACACGGCTAAGAAATCAACTTGTGTGTCTATGGGGTGCCCCCTCCCCCGTATATAAAGAAGGGGAGGAGGAGAAGGGCTCGCCACAAGGGGCGCGCCCAAAGGGGTGATTCCTACTCCTAGTAGGAGTAGGTTTCCCCCTTTCCTAGTCCAAGTAGGAAAAGAAGGAAGGAGAGGAGAGGGAGAAGGAAATAGGGGGGCGTTGCCCCCTCCCTAGTCCAAGTCAGACCAACCCATGGGGGGCGCGTGGCCTCCCCTTGTGGCCCTTCTCTCCTTTCCACTACGGCCCATGAAGGCCCAATACTTCCCCCGACGAATTCATGTAACTCTTCAGTACTCCGAAAAATACTCGAACCACTCAGAACCTTTCCGATGTCCGAATATAGCCTTCCAATATATCAATCTTTATGTCTCAACCATTTCGAGACTCCTCGTCATGTCTGTGATCTCATCCGGGACCCCAAACAAGCTTCGGTACGTCAAATCACATAACTCATAATACAAATCATCATCGAACGTTAAGCGTGCGGACCCTACGGGTTCGAGAACTATGTAGACATGACCGAGACACATCTCCGGTCAATAACCAATATCGGAACTTGGATGCTCATATTGGTTCCTACATATTCTACGAAGATCTTTATCAGTCAAACCGCATAACAACATACGTTGTTCCCTTTGTCATCGGTATGTTACTTGCCCGAGATTCGATCGTCGGTATCATCATACCTAGTTCAATCTCATTACCGGCAAGTCTCTTTACTCATTCCGTAATGCATCATCCAGTGACTAACTCATTAGTCACATTGCTTGCAAGGCTCATAGTGATGTGCATTACCAAGAGGGCCCAGATATACCTCTCCGATACTCGGAATGACAAATCCTAATCTCGATCTATGCCAACTCAACAACACCATCGGAGACACCTGTAGAGCATCTTTATAATCACCCAGTTACGTTGTGACGTTTGATAGCACACAAGGTGTTCCTCCGGTATTAGAGAGTTGCGTAATCTCATAGTCAGAGGAACATGTATAGTTCATGAAGAAAGCAATAGCAATAAAACTATACGATCATTATGCTAGGCTAATAGATGGGTCTTGTCCATCACATCAATCTCTAATGATGTGATCCCATTCATCAAATGACAACACATGTCTATGGCTAGGAAACTTAACCATCTTTGATTAACGAGCTAGTCAAGTAGAGGCATACTAGGGACACTTCCTTTGTCTATGTATTCACACATGTACTAAGTTTCCAGTTAATACAATTCTAGGATGAATAATAAACATTTATCATGATATAAGGAAATATAAATAACAACTTTATTATTGCCTCTAGGGCATATTTCCTTCACCACATCCTTCCTAGCTCCTTCTTACATTGTTATAAAGTGACATTGTTTATTGCCATGGAGAACGTATATGGTCTTGACAAATGCCGCCCACTGAGGATAGAGCAGCCATGCTAAAGAAAAATATGCCCTGAGGCAATAATAAAGTTGTTATTTATATTTCCTTATATCATGATAAATGTTTATTATTCATGCTAGAATTTTATTAACTGGAAACTTGATACATGTGTAGATACATAGACAAAACAAAGTGTCCCTAGTATGCCTCTACTTGACTAGCTCGTTAATCAAAGATGGTTAAGTTTCCTGACCATAGACATGTGTTGTCATTTGATGAACGGGATCACATCATTCAAGACCCATCCGTTAGCTTAGCATAATGATCGTTTAGTTTTTCTGCTATTGCTTTCTTCATGACTTATACATGTTCCTCAGACTATGAGATTATGCAACTCCCGAATACCGGAGGAACACCTTGTGTGCTATCAAATGTCACAACGTAATTGGGTGATTATAAAGATGCTCTACAGGTGTGTCCGATGGTGTTTGTTGAGTTGGCATAGATCGAGATTAGGATTTGTCACTCCGTGCATCGGATAGGTATCTCTGGGCCCTCTCGGTAATGCACATCACTGTGAGCCTTGCAAGCAATGTGACTAATGAGTTAGTTACGGGATTATGCATTACGGAACGAGTAAAGAGACTTGCCGGTAACAATATTGAACTAGGTATGATGATACCGATGATCGAATCTCGGGCAAGTAACATACCGATGACAAAGGGAATAATGTATGTTGTTATACGGTTTGACCGATAAAGATCTTCATAGAATATGTAGGAGCCAATATGAGCATCCAGGTTCCGGTATTGGTTATTGACCGGAGATGTGTCTTGGTCATGTCTACATAGTTCTCGAACCCGTAGGGTCTGCACGCTTAATGTTTGATGATGATTTATATTATGAGTTATGTGATTTGGTGACCGAAGTTTGTTCGAAGTCCTGGATGAGATCACGGACATGACGAGGAATCTCGAAATGGTCGAGAGGTAAAGATCAATATATTGTAAGGCTATATTCGGACATCGGAAAGGTTCCGAGTGATTCGGGTATTTTTTGGAGTACCGAAGAGTTACGGGAATTCGCCCGGGGAAGTTAATGGGCCTTATTGGGCTTTAGTGGAGATAGGGAAGAAGGGCCACGAGGTGGCGCGCGCCTCCCCCTGCCCAAACCGAATTGGACAAGGGGTGGGAGCACGCCCCTCCCCCCTTTCCTTCTCCCTCTCCCTCCTTTCCTTCTTTCCTACTCCGAAAAGGAAAGGGAATTATACTAGGACTTGGGAGTCCTAGTAGGACTCCCTACACTTGGCGCGCTCCTAGGATGGCCGGCCTCTCTCCCTCTGTCGGTGTCAAAACTGGCGGATCTCGGGTAGGGGGTCCCGAACTGTGCGTCTAGGCCGGATGGTAACAGGAGGCAAGGGACACGAAGTTTTACCCAGGTTCGGGCCCTCTTGATGGAGGTAAAACCCTACGTCCTACTTGATTAATATTGATGATATGGGTAGTACAAGAGTAGATCTACCACGAGATCAGAGAGGCTAAACCCTAGAAGCTAGCCTATGGTATGATTGTTGTTCTGTATGTTGTCCTACGGACTAAAACCCTCCGGTTTATATAGACACCGGAGAGGGTTAGGGTTACACAAAGTCGGTTACAATGGTAGGAGATCTACATATCCGTATCGCCAAGCTTGCCTTCCACACCAAGGAAAGTCCCTTCCGGACACGGGACGGAGTCTTCAATCTTGTATCTTCATAGTCCAGGAGTCCGGCTGAAGGTATAGTCCGACCATCCGGACACCCCCTAATCCAGGACTCCCTCAGTAGCCCCCGAACCAGGCTTCAATGACGATGAGTCCGGCACGCAGATTGTCTTCGGCATTGCAAGGCGGGTTCTCCTCCAAATTCCATGTACCTGTTGAATAAAGTCCGGCTTCTTGTAAATGTTGCGCTCCTTGGCTTCTACGCCCAATAATGGCCGTCTCCCACGTGTCAAACGAATATGAAAAGTCTGAGTGTTTTTACATCCACACCCCTAGCCGTGTAAATGAGCCGCCCATTTAAGGGGACGAGGATTTAGATCCAAACCACACCTTCTCCCCCTCGCGAGTGTTCATAAGAGCGCATCCGACAAAGGTCCATACCACCATGGCCAGCCGTCACAACTCCTCCTTTTGCCCTTCCAGCCCCCAGCCTGGATATTGGGAGAGATGCTCCATCCCGCATAGCGAGCTAGTGATGCTCCAGACCAAGGGATTTCTCCCCCCGGCCTATATGGTCCCGGCTCGAGCCGGTCTTGCCATCTATAATGGCGGAGAGCAAGCGGAGAGTGCCCCTAATCCCTCCAAAGGAGAGCGGGTATGCCTCGTCCCTTATTTAATAAGAGGGCTCGGATTTCCAATCCATCCGTTTCTCCGGGGGCTCCTGGAGTTCTATGGCCTCCAGCTACACAATCTTACGCCTGCCTCCGTATTGCATATCGCGCGCTTCGTAGCCCTCTGCGAGCTGTTTTTGGGTGTTGAGGCTCATTTCGGGCTGTGGAAAGAGCTATTCTGCCTTGTGCCCCATTCTCAGAAGGGGTCAATATATCAAGTGGGCAGAGCCGAAGTGTGGCGCATCGCCGGGACCAGATATCTATCCGGAACCCCAAAGAAGGCGTCCGAGGGCTGGCCTTCGGAATGGTTTTACATAGAGGACGTCCCGCTGCCGGATCCTGTCCGAATCGGCCTCCCTGAGTTCGACAGTGCTCCACTAAAGAAGCGCATAAGTTGGCGTCCCCGGAGCCCTCAGAGGGAAAGTGACAAGGACGTCCTTTACCTGATGGGCCGGATAAGATTGTTAGCTCATTCCGGACTGACCATGATCGGGGTCATGGCCGCATGCATCATGCGAGGGGTGCAGCCGCTACAATATAGAGGCCACCCCATGTGGGATTTCAACGGGGAGGACGGCGCCACCCGCTACGGCCGTAAGGGACCAGATTCGGCTGCGGCCCTAACAAAGACCTTGTCCGCTTTGTACAAGGGAGAAGAGGAGGAATTTCTCCGCGTCAACCCACAGGGTGGATTTTCTATGTACAATCCCCCAAGCTGGGTAAGTGGTCACATTTACTTGCCCATCTGTTTTATATTCCCATTGTTAAATATTCAGTCTAACGACTTCAACGCAGGAACTGCGCCAGGCTGTTAAAGAAATAAACAGCCCTCCTCCACAACCCGAGGACCCAGGACGGTCCCTCGACCTGGCCTCACAAGAGGATCCGGACTTATCTGTGGAGCTGATTGATGGAGTGTTCCATCAATTGAGCAAGGACAACGCCTTGGTGGCCATTACGGCCGATTACCCAAGGCTAATCCCGGCCTCCCAGGTAACTGAGATCGAAGTCCCAGTACCCTGAATAGGGGTCCACCCTCTCGTGTTTTTAGTTTCTTGATTACAACCGAGCTTTGCAGGGGAGGTTTTTGAGACGGGAGGCCGAACCTGCGGCGACAAGCCAACGAGGGGCCGCCGGGCCCCGTGGGCAGAAAAGAGGTGCAGTCCGGACCGAGGCATCAGCGCAAAGGTATGGCGCGCCCCCTTATCCCAGGTGTTATACCTTCAAGGCATATTAACACTCGTGCTCTCTTCAGGACAAAGAGACCTCGCCGGACTATATCCGGAGAGGCTGCCAATCGCGCCTCCACCAGCCAGGCTCCAAAGCCTGGTCCGGAGGCGGAGGCGAACACAAGGCGCGCACCAGACGCTCCTCCGACGGAGGATGTGGATAGGTTGTCTGCCACCAACTCTGAGGTGGAGAGTGCCATGAACCACAGGCGTCGCCGGACAATTCTTCGCGACGCTTGTTTCTCCCGAGAGGCATTAGATGCCTTCAATTCGGGAGATGCGTACCTCCATGCCACTCAAAATGGTCTAGCCAGAGCCATGGAGCAATATGTAAAAGACATACGGGTAAGAAAATTTTGGTAATTATATATATATACCAGTAGCCCCCGAGACTTGAAACAGTTAGAATAACTGATTTAAGGATCATTTGTTATGCAGGTTCTTACAGAAAAGAATCCCCTACTGTCCCAGGAGCTGGAAGAGTGCAAAGCCCAACTTGAGGCTGCACTAGCCGCGGCAGGGGAGCCCAAGGAGACCCCCTCTGGTAATATACACTTCGAAAGATAAGTATTTTGCGAAGCACGGCATGGGTGCGAATCTGACAAATGAAATTGCAGATGGCGCCTGATTGAGTCCGGAAAGGCAACAACTCCTACGCCAGCTGAAGGCTGGTGAGAAGGTGCTGACAAAGGTGAGGCGGGAGAAGAACGATCTCCAAGATGCCAACACCAAGCTGGGCGTCGACCTGAAAGATGTTCGTGCCCAGCTGTCAGACTCCGTTAAGGAGAATCAGCAGCTTCGGCGCGGCATATTTAGTAAGTGCTTGAACGAACCTTTGAAAAAAGTTCGGTGGGGAAGTTGACTAACAGAGTAATGTCTGTAGGTGTGCTAACAGGTCGTCCTGCAGAGGAGATGCCCGGTTCTACGGGTGACCTTCTTCCCGAGCTCTCGCAACTGCTCGAGCGAGTTCGGTAGGCGATGCAAGGCGTCGCCCAAGCCTTGTGGCCATCCATCTCCATGCCCGAAGGTCTTGGAGAGCTTGCGGAGAAGCTAAAGGGAGCACGGCGGCGCTTCCGATTGTGGAAGATATCGGCCTGCCGTCAAGGCGCTAGGGAGGCCTGGGCCATGGTGAAGACGCGGTACACAAAGGCTGACCCCAACCACATGGCCGAGGTCGGTCCTGTGGGGCCCGATGGGAAGGAGATCCCTGTAAGCTTAGTATACGGCCAAGTAGAATTGGCCGCAAAGTATTCCCAGCAGGACTGTAAATTAGACAGCCTGTTAGATGCTATTGAAGAGGAATACAATCAGTCAGATTGATTATGTAATTTAATTGACATTTATAATGTCTTCTAGCCGGATTGTAGATCGTTTGTCATGGCTGACCTTTTCGCTTCAGCCTCGGGACCTGACGGTCCGGAGTGTGTCCGAATTCCCATGCGGTTATATAAGAACCGGGGAATGCATGGAGACCAGGCGTAGGGGTCATTAGTGCGTGAACAGACAAGTGCCCGACTAGTTATGTTATATTACATGGTTAGTAAGAAACATCTTCCAGGGAGAATAGTTCCGTTAGGGGTTCCTTTCCCTGGGAGGCATGCCCTAAAGTGCATGCCCATTCTGCGAAAAAGACGCAGGAAAAAGCATTTGGGGGCGCATAAATAAATAAGTGAAAAGATCATCTTTTAGGTCACCGACCGAATATTCCCTTAAGAATGCTAGCTTTCGGCTTCACCCAGTCTGAGGTACACATCCGGCTGATCCGGCAGTAACAATCGCAGAGGTGCTCCCTTTACTGCCTAGCCGAATAATCGGGAACGAAGGGGTAAGCACAGGAGCCAGGCAACCCAGCTTGGCCAAAACTTAAGTCATATCGATGCATATAATGGTGAAATAAAAGGTACATGCGGAAGTGTAACACATGTGTTGGGCATGAAGCCTGTATAAATAAGCTTCTGTTAAAAGAAGCCCCCAGGTTTAATGAGTGTGAATAGCACGTCATTTGATGAGCCTTTAAAGGCTATAAGAGAAAGGAAGGGGAGAAATGTAAGACAGATAGTATATAAAAATGGACAGAGGAAGGAGACGAACACAGAGTCCAGCGCTAGGCATAGAATCTTCGGAGACGGGCTGCGTTCCATGGGTTCGGCTCGAGTCGGTTATCCGATGCATCTCGCAGGCGGTACGCTCCACCAGTCAGGACTTGGTCAATTATGAAGGGACCTTCCCACTTGGGCTTGAGTTTGTCCTTTTTCTTGTCTGGCAGGCGTAGAACTAATTTGCCAACGTTGTAATTTTTGGCCCGTACTTCTCTGCTTTGGTATCTTCGAGCCTGCTATTGATAGAATGCAGAACGGGCTTTTGTCACGTCACGCTCCTCCTCCAATGCGTCCAAACTGTCCTGCCGATCAAGCTCGGCTTCTCTGTCTTCGTACATGCGCACTCGAGGTGAGTCATGAATTATGTCGCAAGGCAAAACTGCCTCTGCGCCGTACACCATAAAGAATGGTGTGTATCCGGTGGTGCGATTCGGCGTGGTCCGCAGCCCCCAGAGTACGGAGTCGAGCTCCTCTACCCAGTGCATGTTAGATTCCTTGAGGGACCGCACTAATCTGGGTTTGATGCCGCTCATGATAAGACCATTTGCACGTTCGACCTGGCCGTTAGTTTGTGGGTGATAGACGGAAGCATAATCGAGCTTGATGCCCATGTTTTTGCACCAGAGTTTTACCTCGTCGGCCGTAAAGTTTGTGCCGTTATCAGTGATGATGCTGTGGGGGACGCCGTAACGGTGTACAACCCCGGATATAAAGTCTATCACCGGTACGGATTCGGCCGTCTTAACAGGCTTGGCTTTTATCCATTTGGTGAACTTATCCACCATGACCAGTAAGTATTTTTGCTTGTGGGTTCCGCCTTTAAGGGGTCCAACCATGTCAAGCCCCCAGACCGCGAAGGGCCAAGTGATGGGGATAGTTTGGAGGGCGGTGGGTGGCATATGGATTTGGTTTGCAAAGAGCTGGCAACCGATGCATCATTGGACTAAGTCCTGGGCGTCTACCCAGGCCGTCGGCCAATAAAAGCCTATACGGAAGGCCTTGCTTACAAGGGACCGAGCTGCAGCGTGATGACCGCCGAGTCCGGCATGAATTTCAGCCAGGAGGTTCCGCCCTTCCTCTTCGGAGATGCACCTTTGAAGGACTCCGGTAGTGCTTTTCTTATAAAGCTCTCCCTCGTGGACTTTGTAGGCTTTGGATCGCCGCACTATGCAGCGTGCCTCATTTTGGTCCTCGGGGAGTTCCTGCCTAGTAAGGTAGGCGAGGAATGGTTCTATCCACGGGGCGATGACGGCCATTATTACGTGGGCTGAAGGTGTTATTTCATTGGCAGAGCCTCCGATTGTGTCAGAATGTTCGGTGTTGGGCAGTGCGGTTGGGTCCGGGCTGTTATTGTTCGGCTCCCCTTCCCATACTACGGATGGCTTGAACAGCCTTTCCAAGAAGATGTTGGGGGGGACTACATCGCGTTTTGCACCGATGCGTGCCAGGACATCTGCCGCCTGATTATTTTCCCGGGCTATATGGTGAAAATCAAGCCCTTCGAACCGAGCTGACATTTTTAGGACGGCGTTGCGGTAAGCTGCCATTTTTGGATCCTTGGCATCGAAGTCTCCATTTATTTGGGATATTGCGAGGTTCGAGTCCCTGCGCACCTCTAGGCGTTGAATGCCCATGGATACTGCCATCCGGAGACCATGTAAAAGGGCCTCATATTCGGCTGCATTGTTGGAGTCTGTGTACATAATCTGGAGTACGTATTGAACTGTGTCTCCTGTGGGGGACGTCAAAACGACGCCAGCCCCTAGTCCGGCCAACATCTTGGAGCCGTCGAAATGCATGATCCAATTTGAATATGTGTCGTACTCTTTAGGGAGTTCGGCCTCCGTCCATTCTGCGACGAAGTCGGCCAAAACTTGCGACTTGATGGCTCGCCGTGGCTTATAAGTTATGTCGAACGGGAGGAGCTCAATGGCCCATTTTGCAATCTGGCCCGTTGCATCACGGTTGTTTATAATATCGTTAAGTGGTACATCCAAGGCTACTGTTATTGAACACTCTTGAAAGTAGTGTTGTAGCTTTCGGGATGCCATGAATACCGCGTAAGAAATCTTTTGATAATGCGCGTACCATGATTTGCACGGAGTGAGGATAGTGGACACATAATAGACCGGCTTTTGAAGGGGGAATTTGTGTTCGTCTGTTTCCCGTTCGACGACGAGCACTGCGCTTACAACCTGATGTGTTGCTGCAATGTACAATAGCATTGGTTCGCCAATGTTTGGCGTGGCCAGGACTGGGTTTGTTGCCAATATGGCTTTTATTTCATCGAGTCCGGCCGTGGCTGCATCCGTCCATTCGAAGTGTTCGGTGCGCCGAAGGAGGCGATAAAGGGGTAGGGCCTTTTCTCCCAAGCGGGAGATAAAGCGGCTTAGAGCCGCCACGCATCCGGTTAACTTTTGTATTTTTTTGAGGTCCTTTGGGATATCCAATTGTGACAGAGCTCGGATCTTGGCTAGATTTGCTTCAATTCCTCTACCAGATACAATGAAGCCCAAGAGCTTTCCGGCTGGGACGCCGAAAACGCATTTTTCTGGGTTGAGCTTGATGTCGTATGTTCGGAGGTTATCAAATGTGAGCCTCAAGTCGTCTACTAGAGATTCGACATGTCTTGTTTTGCCGACCACATCATCTACATATGCCTCCACTATTTTGCCGATCTGGTTTGCCAGACATGTCTGAATCATGCGCTGATATGTTGCGCCGGCATTTTTGAGCCCGAAGGGCATTGTGTTGAAGCAGAATGGGCCGTATGGTGTGATAAATGCTGTTGCGGCTTGGTCTAATTCTGCCATCTTGATTTGATGATAGCCGGAATATGCGTCAAGGAAACACAATGAATCGTGTCCTGCGGTAGCGTCGATAATTTGATCGATGCGGGGGAGGGGGAAGGGATCCTTTGGGCAAGCCTTGTTAAGGTCTTTAAAATCAATGCAAAGGCGCCAGGATTTGTCCTTCTTTGGTACCATCACCAGGTTTGCTAGCTAGTCCGGATGTTTTATATCTCTGATGAATCCGGCCTCCAATAGCTTTGCTAGCTCCTCTCCCATGGCCTGTCTCTTAGGTTCGGAAAAACGCCAAAGAGCTTGTTTGACAGGTTTGAATCCTTTTAGGATATTTAAGCTGTGCTCGGCCAGCCTGCATGGGATTCCTGGCATGTCTGAAGGGTGCCATGCGAAAATGTCCCAGTTCTCTTGTAGGAACTCTCGTAGTGCGGCGTCTACATCAGGGTTTAACTATGCCCCGATGGAAGCTATTTTATTGGGGTCCGTTGGATGGACCTGGAATTTGACTATTTCGTCCGCCGGTTTAAAGGAGGTGGACTTGGATCTTTTGTCGAGTACCACATCGTCCCTATTCACCATGGAGCGCAGCGCAGTCAGTTCCTCAGCCGCTAGGGCTTCGGATAGTGCCTCGAGGGCCAGTGCGGCTGTCTTGTTTTCGGCACGGAGTGCTATGTCCGGATCACTAGCGAGAGGGATGATCCCGGCCCGGACATCTTGAGCTACATGTACCCGTAATGGGGTATTGCTTGGAAGATTGTAAACGCTTCCCGCCCTAGCAGAGCGTGATAACCGCTGCTGAACGGAGCCACATGGAACGTGACCTCTTCGGACCTGTAATTATCCGCGTGTCGAACACCACATCCAGTGTGATTTTTCCTGTACAGCGTGCTTCCCGACTGGGGATTATTCCTCTAAAGGTTGTGCTGCCTTGCTTAATGCGGTTCTAGTCTATTTCCATTTTTTGAAGGGTTTCCTCATAAATGAGGTTCAATCCGCTACCGCCGTCCATGAGTACCTTGGTAAGACGAAAGCCGTCCACTATTGGACTGAGGACCAATGCGGCTGGTGCTCGGGCTATTCGGAATTTAGGTTCATCACTGGCGTTAAAGGTAATAGCCATGTCACTCCATGGGTTTATTGCTACTTGGTAGACTTCGGCAAGGCTGCGGAGTGTCCTTTTTCGCATATTATTTGATGCGAAAGTCTCGAAGACTGTTAGTACCATATTGGTGTCTCTGGGGTGGCTTTCTGTGGCCTTCGGAATTAGGAGATCTTCGCCAATTTTGGCCACCTGCCGGAGTATCCAACATGCTCTAAGGCTGTGAGTTGGTGTGGCGTCCTCTGTACTGTGGATTTTACAGGGTCCATTAGGCCATCCTTCCAGTACGGTTCCATGCCCTGTAGAGGGTTTTTGCTTTTTGGTGTTTGACCCGGGTGTCTGGCGATGATGCATCCTTTTATTTCGGACTGGGTTTGTATTTAGGGCCGAATCGTCCCAAAATTTTATTTCGGTTTTCCAGGCGCTTTCCATCGCACAGTACTTTCGTACAATGGACACTAAGTCAGCGAAGCGTGTAATATCACGGCGACTTATGGCGTTGAGGATTCCCTTGTCCGTGCAATTATTGCAGAATATTGAGATTGCGTCTTCCTCGCGGCAGTCCCTTATCCTGTTCCTAACCAGGAGGAATCTGGCCCAGTAATGATGTACTGTTTCATCGGGCTCTTGCCTGATTTGGGATAGATCGCTTATGTTCGGGTGGGTGGGTGGAATTAAATCCGAAGCCTCACCCAATCTGAGGCTCAGAGGCCGAGGAATTTCCGAACTCGAAAATTTGGATTCCTGGATGTTGTCCAATGAATCCAGCCCGTCCCCTGACTCTAAGTTCAGGTCTTGAGTGATATCCTCCCCTCCGCAGGTATCCGGCTTGGAGGGATCGGGAATCCGGACGTAGCTAGTCCTTAAGATAGATGAAGGGTCGCCGCATTGTCCCTCTACCACGGCAACGTGATGGGTGACTTGGGGAGAGTTAATCTCTCTCAGATCGGGTTTAGGCCCAATCTGGTCGTAATCCATAGTGACTCCCAGGGCGGCGATGCGATCCAAGAGCTCATTTATGGAGGAGAGCTCCATTGGATCTAACTGCTCGGCGAGTTCCGAGCTGACATGAAGATTGTTTTCGATGGCTCGAGAGGTCATCGTCGGCGCAGAAGCCGAACAGGCGGTCATAAGAAAACCACCTAGCCAGAGGGTTTGGCTGACATCCAAAGCTCCCTTAGCAACGGTGTCGTCTTTAAAGATGGGGCGAGGCATCCTTCCTGATGGCGATGACACAGAGGAACTCTCAATGAAAGCACCAATGTCGGTGTCAAAACCGGCGGATCTCGGGTAGGGGGTCTCGAACTGTGCGTCTAGGCCGGATGGTAACAGGAGGCAAGGGACACGAAGTTTTACCCAGGTTTGGGCCCTCTTGATGGAGGTAAAACCCTACGTCCTGCTTGATTAATATTGATGATATGGGTAGTACAAGAGTAGATCTACCACGAGATCGGAGAGGCTAAACCCTAGAAGCTAGCCTATGGTATGATTGTTGTTCTGTATGTTGTCCTACGGACTAAAACCCTCCGGTTTATATAGACACCGGAGAGGGTTAGGGTTACACAAAGTCGGTTACAATGGTAGGAGATCTACATATCCGTATCGCCAAGCTTGCCTTCCACGCCAAGGAAAGTCCCTTCCGGACACGGGACGAAGTCTTCAATCTTGTATCTTCATAGTCCAGGAGTTCGGCTGAAGGTATAGTCCGGCCATCCGGACACCCCCTAATCCAGGACTCCCTCACACTCCCTCCTTTATATACGTGGGCAGGGGCTACCCCAAAGCCACTCCAAGATTTGTCTTAGCCGTGTGTGGTGCCCCCCTCCACAGTTACACACCTCGGTCATATTGTCGTAGTGCTTAGGCGAAGCCCTGCGACGGTAACTTCATCATCACCGTCGCCACGCCGTCGTGCTGACGGAACTCTCCCTCGTCCTCAACTGGATCAAGAGATCGAGGGATGTCATCAAGCTGAACGTGTGCTGAACGCGGAGGTGTCGTATGTTCGGTGCTTGGATCGGTTGGATCGCGAAGACATTCGACTACATCAACCGCGTTACTAAATGCTTCCACTTTCGGTCTACGAGGGTATGTGGACACACTCTCCCCTCTCGTTGCTATGCATCTCCTAAATAGATCTTGCGTGATCGTAGGAATTTTATGAAATATTGCGTTCCTCAAAAGTGGTATCAGAGTCAAGTTTATGCGTAGATATTATATGCACGAGTAGAACACAAAGAGTTGTGGGCGATAATAGTCATACTTCTTACGAGCAATGTCTTACTTTGTTTCGGCGGTATTGTTGGATGAAGCGGCCGACCGACATTACATGACCGTGTTCATGAGACTGGTTCTACCGACGTGCTTCACACACAGGTGGCTAGCGGGTGTCTGTTTCTCCAGCTTTAGTTGAATCAAGTTTGACTACGCCCGGTCCTTGTTGAAGATTAAAACAACACACTTGACGAAAAATCATTATGGTTTCTCTTGCTAGAAGCCCATAGCAGCCACGTAAAACTTGCAACAACAAAGTAGAGGACGTCTAACTTGTTTTTGCAGGGCATGTTGTGATGTGATATGGTCAAGACATGATGCGATATAATTTGTTGTATGAGATGATCATGTTTTGTTAAAGTTATCGGCAACTGGCAAGAGCCTTATGGTTGTCTCTTTATTGCATAAGATGCAAGCGCCATATAATTGCTTTACTTTATTGCTATGCGATAGCAATAGTTGCAAAAGCAATAGTTGGCGAGACGACCATGTGAAGACACATTGATAGAGATCAAGATGATGAAGATCATGGTGTCATGCCGGTCACGATGAAAATCATAATGGTACTTTGGAGATGGAGATCAAAGGCACAAGATGATAATGGCCATATCATGTCACATATTTTGATTGCATGTGATGTTTATCTTTTATGCACCTTATTTTGCTTAGTACGACGGTAGCATTATGAGATGATTCCTTACTAAAATTTCAAGGTATAAGTGTTCTCCCTGAGTATGCACCGTTGTGACAGTTCGTCGTGCCGAGACACCACGTGATCATCAGGTGTGATAAGCTCTACGTTCACATACAACGGGTGCAAGCCAGTTTTGCACGTGCAGAATACTCGGGTTAAACTTGATGAGCCTAGCATATGCAAATATGGCCTCGGAACAATGGAGACCAAAAGGTCGAACGTGAATCATATAGTAGATATGATCAACATAGAGATGTTCACCATTGAAGACTACTCCATCTGACGTGATGATCGAACATGGTTTAGTTGATATGGATCACGTGATCATTTAGATGACTCGAGGGATGTCTATCTAAGTGGGAGTTCTTAAGTAATATGATTAATTGAACTTAAATTTATCATGAAGTTAGTCCTGATAGTATTTGCATATCTATGTTGTAGATCAATAGCTCGCGTATAGCTCCCCTATTTTATTTTCGATATGTTCCTAGAGAAACTAAGTTGAAAGATGATAGTAGCAATGATGCGGACTGGGTCCGTGATCTGAGAATTATCCTAATTGTTGCACAGAAGAATTATGTCCTTGATGCACCGCTAGGTGACAGACCTATTGCAGGAGCAGATGCGAACATTATGAATGTTTGACAAGCTCGGTAGGATGACTACTTGATAGTTTAGTGCACCATGCTTTACAGCTTAGAACCGGGACTTAAAAGATGTTTTGAACGCCATGGAGCATATGAGATGTTCCAAGAGCTGAAATGATATTTCAGACACATGCCCGTGTCGAGAAGTATGAGACCTCTGACAAGTACTTTGCCTACAAGATGGAGGAGAATAGCTCAACCAATGAGCATGTGCTCAGAATGGCTGAGTACTACAATCGCTTGAGTCAAGTGGGAGTTAATCTTCCAGATAAGATAGTGATTGAAAGAGTTCTCTAGTCACTATCACCAATTTACTAGAACTTCATGATGAACTATAATATGCAAGGGATGAAGAAAATGATTCCCAAGCTCTTCGCGATGGTGAAATCAGCGAAGGTAGAAATCAAGAAATAGCATCAAGTGTTGATGGTTAACAAGACCACTAGTTTCAAGAAAAGGGGCAAAGGAAAAGAAAGGGAACTTCAAGAAAGAATGGCAATCAAGTTGCCACTCCCGTGAAGAAACCCAAAGCTAGACCTAAGCCTGAAAGTGAAACTGAGTGCTTCTACTACAAAGGGAATGGTCACTGGAAGCGGTACTACCCCAATTACTTGGCGGATAAGAAGGATGGCAAAGTGAAAGATATATTTGATATACATGTTACTGATGTGTACTTTACTAGTGTTCATAGTAACCCCAGGGTATTTGATACTGGTTCAGTTGGTAAGATTAGTAACTCGAAACAGGATTTGCAAAATGAACAGAGACTAGTTAAGGGCGAGGTGACGATGTGATTCCAAGGTTGATAAGATCACCATCGCACACTCCCTCTACCTTCGAGATTAGTGTTGGACCGAAATAAATGTTATTTGGTGTTTGCGTTGAGCATGAATATGATTGGATCATGTTTATTGCGATACAGTTATTCATTTAAGTCAGAGAATAATTTTTGTTCTGTTTACATGAATAAAACCTTCTATGGTCATACACCCAATGTAAATTGTTTATTGAATCTCGATCGTAGTGATACACATATTCATAATATTGAAGCCAAAAGGTGCGGAGTTAATAATGATGGTGCAACTTATTTGTGGCACTGCCATTTAGGTCATATTGGTGTAAAGCGCATGAAGAAACTCCATGCCGATGGGCTTTTGGAATCACTTGATTATGAATCACTTGATGCTTGCGAACCATGCCTCATGGGCAAGATGACTAAGACTCCGTTCTCCGGAACAATGAAGCAAGCAACTGACTTATTGGAAATAATACATACTGATGTATGCAGTCCGATGAATGTTGAGGCTCGCGTCGGGTATCGTTATTTTCTTACCTTCACGGATGATTTGAGCAGATATGGGTATATCTACTTAATGAAACATAAGTCTGAAACATTTGAAAAGTTCAAATAATTTTGAGTGAAGTGGAAAATCATTGTAACAAGAAAATAAAGTTTCTACGATCTGATCGCGGAGGTGAATATTTGAGTTACGAGTTTGGTCTTCATTTGAAACAATGTGGAATAGTTTCGCAACTCACGCCACCTGGAACACCACAACATAATGGTGTGTCCGAACATCATAACCGTACTTTATTAGATATAGTGCCATCTATGATGTCTCTTACCGATTTACCACTATCGTTTTGGGGTTATGCATTAGAGACAGCTGCATTCACGTTAAATAGGGCACCGTCTAAATCCGTTGAGACGACACCGTATGAACCGTGGTTTAGCAAGAAACATAAGCTGTCTTTTCTTAAAGTTTGAGGTTGCGATGCTTATGTGAAAAAGCTTCAGCCTGATAAACTCGAACCCAAATCGGAGAAATGCGTCTTCATAGGATACCCAAAAAGAAACTGTTGGGTACACCTTCTATCACAGATCCAAAGGTAAGATCTTTGTTGCTAAGAATGGATCCTTTCTAGAGAAGGAGTTTCTCTTGAAAGACGTGAGTGGGAGGAATGTAGAACCTGATGATGTAATTGTACCTTCTCCCGAATTGGAAAGTAGTTCATCACAGAAATCAGTTCCAGTGATTCCTACACCAATTAGTGAGGAAGCTAATGATGATGATCATGAAACTTCAGATCAAGTTACTACCGAACCTCGTAGGTCAACCAGAGTATGATCCACAACAGAGTGGTACGGTAATCCTGTTCTGGAAGTCATGTTACTAGACCATGACGAACCTACGAACTATGAGGAAGCGATGATGAGCCCAGATTCCGCAAAATGGCTTGAGTCCATGAAATCTGAGATAGAATCCATGTATGAGAACAAAGTGTGGACTTTGGTGGACTTGCCCGATGATCGGCAAGCCATTGAGAATAAATGGATCTTCAAGAGGAAGACGGACGCTGATAGTAGTCTTACTATCTACAAAGCTCGACTTATCGAAAAGGATTTTTGACAAGTTCAAGGTGTTGATTACGATGATATTTTCTCACTCGTATCGATGCTTAAAGTCTGTCGAAATCATGTTAGCAATTGCCACATTTTATGAAATCTGACAAATGGATGTCAAAACTGCATTCCTTAATGGATTTATTAAAAAAGAGTTGTATAAGATACAACCAGGAGGTTTTGTCAATCCTAAAGATGCTAACAAAATGTGCAAGCTCTAGCGATCCATCTATGGACCTGTGCAAGCATCTCGGAGTTGGAATATACGTTTTGATGAGTTGATCAAAGCATGTAGTTTTATACAGACTTGCGGTGAAGGCTGTATTTACAAGAAAGTGAGTGGGAGCACTACAACATTTTTTGAGAAGTATATGTGAATGACATATTATTGATCAGAAATGATGTAGAATTTTCTGGAAAGCATAAAGGAGTGTTTGAAAGGAGTTTTTCAAATATAGACCTAGGTGAAGCTGCTTACATATTGGGCACCAAGATCTATAGAGATAGATCAAGATGCTTGATAAGATTTTTCAATGAGTACATACCTTGACAAGATTTTGAAGTAGTTCAAAATGGAATAGTCAAAGAAGGAGTTCTTTCCTGTATGGCAAGGTGTAAAGTTGAGTAAGACTCAAAACACGACCACAAAAAAAGAGAATGAAAGTTATTCCCTATGCCTCAGCCATAGGTTCTATAAAGTATGCTATGCTGTGTACCAAACCTATTGTGTACCTTGCCATGAGTTTGGCAAGGGGGTACGATATTGATCCAAGAGTGGTGTTGGGGAACGTAGTAATTTCAAAAAAATTCCTACGCACACGCAAGATCATGGTGATGCATAGCAACGAGAGGGGAGAATGTGATCTATGTACCCTCGTAGACCTACAGCGGAACCGTTATGACAACGCGGTTGATGTAGTCGTACGTCTGCACGGCCCGACCGATCAAGCACCGAAACTACGGCACCTCCGAGTTTTAGCACACGTTCAGCTCGATGACGATCCCCGGACTCCGATCCAGCAAAGTGTTGGGGAAGAGTTCCGTCAGCACGACAGCGTGGTGACGATCTTGATGTTCTACCGTCGCAGGGCTTCGCCTAAGCACCGCTACAATATTATCGAGGAGTATGGTGGAAGGGGGCACCGCACACGGCTAAGAAAACGATCACATGGATCAACTTGTGTGTCTAGGGGTGCCCCCTGCCCCCGTATATAAAGGAGCAAGGGGAGGAGCCGGCCGGCCCTAGGGCGCGCCAAGGAGGAGGAGTCCTCCTCCTAGTAGGAGTAGGACTCCCCTCTTTCCTACTCCTACTAGGAGGGGGAAAGGAAGGGGGAGAGGGAGAAGGAAAGGGGGGCGCCGCCCCCCTCTCCTAATCCAATTCGGACCAGAGGGGAGGGGGCGCGCGGCCCACCCTGGCCGCCCCTCTCTCTCTCCACTAGGGCCCATAAGGCCCATTACTTCTCCCGGGGGAGTTCCGGTAACCCTCTGTCACTCCGATTTTCTCCGAAATCATCCGGAACACTTTCGGTGTCCAAATATAGCCGTCCGATATATCATTCTTTATGTCTCGACCAATTCGAGACTCCTCGTCATGTCCGTGATCATATCCAGGACTCCGAACTAACTTCGGTACATCAAAACTCATAAACTCATAATATAACTGTCATCGAAACCTTAAGCGTGCGGACCCTACGGGTTCGAGAACAATGTAGACATGACCGAGACATGTCTCCGGTCAATAACCAATAGCGGAACCTGGATGCTCATATTGGCTCCCACATATTCTACGAAGATCTTTATCGGTCAAACCGCATAACAACATACATTTGTTCCCTTTGTCATCGGTATGTTACTTGCCCGAGATTCGATCGTCGGTATCTCAATACCTAGTTCAATCTCGTTACCGGCAAGTCTTCTTCACTCATTTCGTAATACATCATCTCGCAAATAACTCATTAGTTGCAATGCTTGCAAGGCTTTATGTGATGTGCATTACCGAGAGGGCCCAGAGATACCTCTCCGACAATCGGAGTGACAAATCCTAATCTCGAAATACGCCAACCCAACATTTACCTTTGGAGACACCTGTAGAGCTCCTTTATAATCACCCAGTTACGTTGTGACGTTTGGTAGCACACAAAGTGTTCCTCCGGCAAACGGGAGTTGCATAATCTCATAGTCATAGGAACATGTATAAGTCATGAAGAAAGCAATAGCAACATACTAAACGATCGGGTGCTAAGCTAATGGAATGGGTCATGTCAATCACATCATTCTCCTAATAATGTGATCCCGTTAATCAAATGACAACACATGTCTATGGTTAGGAAACATAACCATCTTTGATTAACGAGCTAGTCAAGTAGAGGCAAAGTAGTGACGTTTAGTTTGTCTATGTATTCACACAAGTATTATGTTTCCGGATAATACAATTCTAGCATGAATAATAAACATTTATCATGATATAAGGAAATAAAATAATAACATTATTATTGCCTCTAGGGCATATTTCCTTCAGTCTCCCACTTGCACTAGAGTCAATAATCTAGATTACACAGTAATGATTCTAACACCCATGGAGCTTTGGTGTTGATCATGTTTTGCTCGTGGAAGAGGCTTAGTCAACGGGTCTGCAACATTCAGATCCGTATGTATCTTGCAAATCTCTATGTCTCCCACCTGGACTAGATCCTGGATGGAATTGATGCGTTTCTTGATGTGCTTCGTTCTCTTGTGAAATCTGGATTTCTTTGCCAAGGCAATTGCACCAGTATTGTCACAAAAGATTTTCATTGGACCCGATGCACTAGGTATGACACCTAGATCGGATATGAACTCCTTCATCCAGACTCCTTCGTTTGCTGCTTCCGAAGCAGCTATGTACTCCGCTTCACATGTAGATCCTGCCACAATGCTTTGTTTAGAACTACACCAACTGACAGCTCCACCGTTTAATGTAAACACGTATCCGGTTTGCAATTTAGAATCGTCCGGATCAGTGTCAAAGCTTGCATCAACGTAACCATTTACGATGAGCTCTTTGTCACCTCCATATATGAGAAACATATCCTTAGTCCTTTTCAGGTATTTCAGGATGTTCTTGACCGCTGTCCAGTGATCCACTCCTGGATTACTTTGGTACCTCCCTGCTAGACTTATAGCAAGACACACATCAGGTCTGGTACACAGCATTGCATACATGATAGAGCCTATGGCTGAAGCATAGGGAACATCTTTCATTTTCTCTCTATCTTCTGCATTGGTCGGGCATTGAGTCTTACTCAATTTCACACCTTGTAACACAGGCAAGAATCCTTTCTTTGCTTGATCCATTTTGAACTTCTTCAAAATTTGGTCAAGGTATGTGCTTTGTGAAAGTCCAATTAAGCGTCTTGATCTATCTCTATAGATCTTAATGCCCAATATGTAAGCAGCTTCACCGAGGTCTTTCATTGAAAAACTCTTATTCAAGTATCCCTTTATGCTATCCAGAAATTCTATATCATTTCCGATTAGTAATATGTCATCTACATATAATATCAGAAATGCTACAGAGCTCCTACTCACTTTCTTGTAAATACAGGCTTCTCCAAAAGTCTGTACAAAACCAAATGCTTTGATCACACTATCAAAGAATTTATTCCAACTCCGAGAGGCTTGCACCAGTCCATAAATGGATCGCTGGAGCTTGCACAATTTGTTAGCTCCCTTTGGATCGACAAAACCTTCCGGCCGCATCATATACAGCTCTTCTTCCAGAAATCCATTCAAGAATGCAGTTTTGACATCCATCTGCCATATTTCATAATCATAAAATGCGGCAATTGCTAACATGATTCGGACAGACTTAAGCATCGCTACGGGTGATAAGGTCTCATCGTAGTCAATCCCTTGAACTTGTCGAAAACCTTTTGCGACAAATCGAGCTTTGTAGACAGTAACATTACCGTCAGCGTCAGTCTTCTTCTTGAAGATCCATTTATTCTCAATTGCTTGCCGATCTTTGGGCAAGTCAACCAAAGTCCACCATTTGTTCTCATACATGGATCCCATCTCAGATTTCATGGCTTCAAGCCATTTTGCGGAATCTGGGCTCACCATCGCTTCTCCATAGTTCGTAGGTTCATCATGATCTAGTAGCATGACTTCCAGAACAGGATTACCGTACCACTCTAGTGCGGATCTTACTCTGGTTGATCTACGAGGTTCAGTAGTATCTTGTTCTGAAGTTTCATGATCATCATCATTAGCTTCCTCACTAATTGGTGTAGGTGTCACAGAAATCGGTTTCTGTGATGTACTACTTTCCAATAAGGGAGCAGGTACAATTACCTCATCAAGTTCTAATTTCCTCCCACTCACTTCTTTCGAGAGAAACTCCTTCTCTAGAAAGTTTCCGAATTTAGCAACAGAAGTCTTGCCTTCGGATCTGTGATAGAAGGTGTATCCAATAGTTTCCTTTGGATATCCTATGAAGACACATTTCTCCGATTTGGGTTCGAGCTTATCAGGTTGAAGCTTTTTCACATAAGCATCGCAGCCCCAAACTTTCAGAAACGACAACTTTGGTTTCTTGCTAAACCACAGTTCATAAGGCGTCGTCTCAATGGATTTTGATGGTGCCCTATTTAACGTGAATGCGGTTGTCTCTAGAGCATAACCCCAAAACAATAGCGGTAAATCAGTAAGAGACATCATAGTACCGAAACTACGTCTTCACGGCCCGACCGATCAAGCACCGAAACTACGACACCTCCGAGTTTTAGCACACGTTCAGCTCGATGACGATCCCCAGACTCTGATCCAGCAAAGTGTCGGGGAAGAGTTCCGTCAGCACGACAACGTGGTGACGATCTTGATGTTCTACCGTCGCAGGGCTTCGCCTAAGCACCGCTACAATATTATCGAGGAGTATGGTGGAAGGGGGCACCGCACACGGCTAAGAAAACGATCAAGTGGATCAACTTGTGTGTCTAGGGGTGCCCCCTGCCCCCGTATATAAAGGAGCAAGGGGAGGAGGCCGGACGGCCCTAGGGCGCGCCAAGGAGGAGGAGTCCTCCTCCTAGTAGGAGTAGGACTCCCCTCTTTCCTACTCCTACTAGGAGGGGGAAAGGAAGGGGGAGAGGGAGAAGGAAAGGGGGGCACCGCCCCCCTCTCCTAGTCCAATTCGGACCAGAGGGGAGGGGACGCGCGGCCCACCCTGGCCGCCCCTCTCTCTCTCCACTAGGGCCCATAAGGCCCATTACTTCTCCCGGGGGAGTTCCGGTAACCCTCCGGCACTCCGGTTTTCTCCGAAATCATCCGGAACACTTCCGGTGTCCGAATATAGCCGTCCAATATATCATTCTTTATGTCTCGACCAATTCGAGACTCCTCGTCATGTCCGTGATCATATCCGGGACTCCGAACTAACTTCAGTACATCAAAAATCATAAACTCATAATATAACTGTCATCGAAACCTTAAGCGTGCGGACCCTACGGGTTCGAGAACAATGTAGACATGACCGAGACATGTCTCCGGTCAATAACCAATAGCGGAACCTGGATGCTCATATTGGCTCCCACATATTCTATGAAGATCTTTATCGGTCAAACCGCATAACAACATACGTTTGTTCCCTTTGTCATCGGTATGCTACTTGCCCGAGATTCGATCGTCGGTATCTCAATACCTAGTTCAATCTCGTTACCGGCAAGTCTCTTTACTCGTTTCGTAATACATCATCTCGCAACTAACTCATTAGTTGCAATGCTTGCAAGGCTTTATGTGATGTGCATTACCGAGAGGGCCTAGAGATACCTCTCCGACAATCGGAGTGACAAATCCTAATCTCGAAATACGCCAACCCAACATTTACCTTTGGAGACACCTGTAGAGCTCCTTTATAATCACCCAGTTATGTTGTGACGTTTGGTAGCACACAAAGTGTTCCTCCAGCAAACGGGAGTTGCATAATCTCATAGTCATAGGAACATGTATAAGTCATGAAGAAAGCAATAGCAACATACTAAACGATCTGGTGCTAAGCTAATGGAATGGGTCATGTCAATCACATCATTCTCCTAATAATGTGATCCCGTTAATCAAATGACAACACATGTCTATGGTTAGGAAACATAACCATCTTTGATTAACGAGCTAGTCAAGTAGAGGCATACTAGTGACGTTTAGTTTGGCTATGTATTCACACAAGTATTATGTTTTCGGATAATACAATTCTAGCATGAATAATACACATTTACCATGATATAAGGAAATAAAATAATAACATTATTATTGCCTCTAGGGCATATTTCCTTCAAGTGGATCACTGGACATCGGTCAAAATTATCCTTAGAAGACTAAGGAGATATTTCTCGGTTATGGAGGTGATAAAGAGTTTGTTGTAAAGAGTTGCGTCGATGCAATCTTTTACACCGGTCCGGATGACTCCGAGTCTCAATCTAGATACATATTGAAAGTGGGAGCAATTAGCTAGAGTAGCTCCATGCAGAGCATTGTAGACATAGAAAATTTGCAAAATACATAAGGCTCTGAATGTGACAAACCCATTGACTAAAGCTTCTCTCATAGGCAAAACATGATCACACCTTAGTACTCTTTGGGTGTTAATCACATAGCGATCTGAACTAGATTATTGACTCTAGTAAAACCCTTTTGGTATTAGTCACATGGCAATGTGAACTAATCACATAAAGATGTGAACTATTGGTGTTAAATCACATGACGATGTGAACTAGATTATTGACTCTAGTGCAAGTGGGAGACTGAACGAAATATGCCCTAGAGGCAATAATAAAGTTGTTATTTATATTTCCTTATATCATGATAAATGTTTATTATTCATGCTAGAATTGTATTAACCGGAAACTTGATACATGTGTGGATACATAGGCAAAACAAAGTGTCCCTAGTATGCCTCTACTTGACTAGCTCGTTAATCAAAGATGGTTAAGTTTTCCTAACCATATACATGTGTTTTTATTTGAGGAACGGGGTCACATCATTAGAGAATTATGTGATGGACAAGACCCATCCGTTAGCTTAGCATAATGATCGTTTAGTTTTTCTGCTATTGCTTTCTTCATGACTTATACATGTTCCTCAGACTATGAGATTATGCAACTCCTGAATACCGGAGGAACACCTTGTGTGCTATCAAACGTCACAACGTAATTGGGTGATTATAAAGATGCTCTACAGGTGTCTCCGATGGTGTTTGTTGAGTTGGCATAGATCGAGATTAGGATTTGTCACTCCGTGTATCGGAGAGGTATCTTTGGGCCCTCTCGGTAATGCACATCACTATGAGCCTTGCAAGCAATGTGACTAATGAGTTGGTTACAGTATGATGCATTACGGAACGAGTAAAGAGACTTGCCAATAACGAGATTGAACTAGGTATGATGATACCGACGATCGAATCTCGGGCAAGTAACATACCGATGACAAAGGGAATAACGTATATTGTTATGCGGTTTGACCGATAAAGATCTTCGTAGAATATGTAGGAGCCAATATGAGCATCCATGTTCCGCTATTGGTTATTGAACGGAGATGTGTCTCGGTCATGTCTACATAGTTCTCGAACCCATAGGGTCCGGACGCTTAATGTTCGATGACGATTTATATTATGAGTTATGTGATTTGATGACCGAAGTTTGTTCGGAGTGCCAGATGAGATCACGAACATGACGAGGAGTCTCAAAATGGTCGAGAGGTAAAGATCGATATATTGGAAGGCTGTATTCGGACATCGGAAAGGTTCCGAGTGATTCGGGTATTTTTTGGAGTACCGAAGAGTTACGGGAATTCGCCCGGGGAAGTTAATGGGCCTTATTGGGCTTTAGTGGAGATAGGGAAGAAGGGCCACGAGGTGGCGCGCGCCTCCCCCTGCCCAAACCGAATTGGACAAGGGGTGGGAGCACGGCCCCCCTTTCCTTCTCCCTCTCCCTCCTTTCCTTCTTTCCTACTCCGAAAAGGAAAGGGAATCCTACTAGGACTTGGGAGTCCTAGTAGGACTCCCTACACTTGGCGCGCCCCTAGGAGGGCCGCTGACCTCTCTCCCTCCCTCCTTTATATACGTGGATAGGGGGTACCCCAAAGGCACTCCAAGATTTGTCTTAGCCGTGTGCGGTGCCCCCCTCCACAGTTACACACCTCGGTCATATCGTCGTAGTGCTTAGGCGAAGCCCTGTGCCGGTAACTTCATCATCACCGTCGCCACGCCGTCGTGCTGATGGAACTCTCTCTCGTCCTCAATTGGATCAAGAGATCGATGGACGTCATCGAGATGAACGTGTGCTGAACGCGAAGGTGCCGTATGTTCGGTGCTTAGATCGGTTGGATCGCGAAGACGTTCGACTACATCAACCGCGTTACTAAATGCTTCCGCTTTCAGTCTACGAGGATACGTGGACACACTCTCCCCTCTCGTTGCTATGCATCTCCTAGATAGATCTTGCGTGATCGTAGAATTGTTTTTGAAATACTGCGTTCCCCAACACGTGCATCAACAATCCTATCCCGGTGTACTGTTCTCGTCCCCTTGACCGAACCCTTGAAGTTTAACTTGATCCACCTAGTGTACAACCGGACACTCTCCTGTGAAGTGTCAGGGTTTCGAATGAAAATCGTCGCCTTTCACACAACTCATTTATTAAAATCATTTCAACTTCAAACTTTTTATATGATTACTACACACCATCCAAAGCCCCATGCTCAAATTTGAGCACATTTTGAGTTGGTCTACTATTTTCAAGGCATTAACTTATTTTTCGATCACTAGAAAAAGCAGAACGCTCTTCGGTAGGAAATAGCGAGGAAACGAGCTTCAAAAGAGATGAAACTTGGCATTATGTCTTAATTGGACCATGTGGGGTGTGGTAAAAATTTGAGAGCGTTGCGGCAAAAAATTGATCCACCTCGTGTGCAATGCTCCACTTTCTTCTCCATTTCCTCTTGGATGCTCATCATCATCATCATGCACTCTTCATCCGACAAATTCGGTTAATCGACAAACTCTTTTTGAATACATTCATCAAACTCATTGTTCTGAAACTCCCGTCTGACGAATCCATTCTTTTACCTACAAAAGAATAAAATAACAGTCTGGACATTTTCTCGAACACATAGAGGGCAAGGTGTATGACTGGAGGAGTAGGACGTATTGCATATGCATCCGAGCCGATGACCGTGTCAGGGGCAGGGAGGATGACATGAGTGGTTTTGTGCCGGTGATGGCGGCCCTGTGGGGTCGGGAGGACGACAGAGCTAGTGGAGGAGAGGCACGGACGAGGCAGAAGAGAGGAAACGAAGAGGGTAGGCCGGACTAGGTTAGGAACAATTTGAAGGGCTTTTGGCATGATTCGTCTTGGCGGACGCGTTCGGCGTGCCAGGGCTTTCTCATTTTCATCCCAGATATGGGCTGGGTTTGAGAGGTGTAGGACAACCCAAACGTATCGGATCGGTTTAAAGGGGGACAATTGGGTCACATTTTCAAGATCGGTCACTGATCAAGCCGTCCGCCCCGAACGTATAGAGGTGATTTGAGGGGTCCGTCTACAGATGCTCTAAGGTAGGGAGAAAGAAACTCCATGTACTACTAGGCAAACTTCTTCTGAAAAAAACATACTTCCTCTATTCCATAATATAGTGTGTATACATATTTTGAGAAGTCACACTTTACAAACTTTGACTAAGTTTATAGAATAAACTATCTATCTACAATATACAAAATATATAAAATATAAAACTACGTCTTATGATGAATATACTTGTATATGTTTGGCATGCTAGATGTAAATATTTTTCACCAATAATTTGATTAAAGCTGACGAGGTCTGATTTTTAAAAAGATTATACTCCTTAACCAGTGATCTAAACGCTTTTATAGGGAGCAAGTGAGTATTAGGCCCCACGTGCGAACTAATCTGTGGTTGGATGGTTAGAGGGACAGTGGTATTCTAGCCCACCAGGGTTCAAGTTCTGTTGCTCGCATTATTCCTGGATTTATTTTAAGATTTTCAGTGATACGCTTTCAATGGGAAGAAACGAGTCGCCTACGATAACTTCGTAAATCTCAAGATGATATGTAGGCCCAGTCTCTCGAATGTGTTTATAGAAATAGAGTGTGTGAATATACGTTTATAAGAGTGAGTATATACGCATATATATGAGCGCTTACGTCTGTATTGTATTGCGTTTGGAGAAGGAAAAAATGCCCACGTTCAGTTGACCCGAGTCTTCTACACTCACCTGCTGCTGCCACCTTCGTCACCACCACCCGCAAACGGCGCATCATTCCCGCGCCTTCCTTCCCCAAACCCTAACCCGGACAGCCACACAGCGCGATGCCCTTATCCTCCTCTTCCCGCCGTCGCCGAGGCGGGCGCGGCGGACGACGCGGCCGCAATGCGCCGACGGCGCCGGCGGCCGCGGATGAGACGGAGACGAGGAACTGGGCGGAGCTGCCGCTGGACGCGATCTCGGCCATCCTCCACAAGCTCGACCACGTCGACATCCTGATGGGGGCGGGCCAGTTGTGCCGCTCCTGGCGCGGCGCCGCTCGCGACGAGCCCGAGCTGTGGCGCCGCATCAACATGCTAGGCCACGCCGACCTCGAGCACGAGCTCAACTTCCCCGGGATGGCGCAGGCCGCCGTCCGCCGCAGCGCGGGGAGGTGCGAGGCGTTCTGGTGCGAGTACGCCGCCGACCACGACTTCCTCCTCTACCTCGCCGACCAGTGAGATTTTGAATCCCCCAATCCCCTCTCCTCCCCTGATTTTAGGGGCTCTCGTTTTGATTTTATTTGTTCCGCATTGGCTGCACGTTCTGTTTTCGTCGCTATTCCCTGCAATGTATGTGTGCCTTTGGGTCACGAGTATTGTCTGCGGAAATTTTCGGTACAAATTTCTGTCCGTAGGAATCATGCAATTTTATTGTGAAATGGGAGTGAGGTTAGTGTAAACTAGCAACAGAATGCTTGCAATGTGCAACAACCTTCGTTAAGATAGCTTCCTAGTGTCTGTACTGAAGAGTGAAGATACGGTGTGCATAGATCTGATGCTGGTTGGTGATGATACAGCTGTACACGAGGTGCTCACATGGGGATTTTTTTATATATAAAAGAGAATTTCATCTCCGATTGCTACATTAGAAACCATAGGTTCTTCGGATTACAGCGAATTTAAGTAGCAAAAGGTAAAATGCAACAGTTCCATGCACATGAACCTATTCCTCTGTGCCAGCACCAATCCCGTATTGAATGGAATGCTGAGTTGCCATCGAACGAAATGTTGATGTTGTGTTGACAGCCTATGCATTGGTCTTATACAATTGGGAAGGCTTTTTTGGTTTGGTTCGAAACAGAACACAGTTGCCAGTTAACTTTTCAGGGCTTCTGGGCAGTTTCTAGGGAAGCAGTCAATTTGGCAATCATTTTAGTTCTGTTGATTCTTAAACAGAACGAACTTAGTTGAGTTCATACGCTAGAGTGCAGAATTTTTCCTAATATGCAACCTGCTGTTACAGGCGTCGACAAGTTCGCATCCCTGAAATGTTCACTGTCCCTTAAATCTAACAATTGATTCTGAAAGTTTCCAATCAGGATGATTCTGACACCGCCTCAAGTTTTATTCTGCTGAATTTCTCTTATCCCAACATTTAGCCACCCGCAGGTGATTGATGTACCCCGCAACACACACATGAACCCATTCCTCTGTGTCCACCTCTCATTTATAAGGAATGTTGAGTTTTACATCCAACCAAAACATTGATGTTGTGTCGTCAGCCTATGCATGGTCTGGCATTGAACTCAGCCGGGTTCTTCACATCTTCGTTTCTTAATGCGGTGTGGGAGGCTTCTTTGGATTGGTTTGAGAAAAAATTCATTTGGAAGTCAGCTTTTCAGGCTTCTGGCCATTTCCTGGTGTAACTGTCGAATTGGCAATAATTTGAGTTAAATGATATGGTTAAACAGAACAAACTCAGCTGAGTACATGTGCCAGAGTGCAGAATTTATCCTTATATGCAATCTGCAATTGCAGGCATCGACAAGTTAGCATCCCTGAAATTTTCTCTGTTAAACCTAGCAATTAATCATTAATTGAATTATACTAAATCCCTCTAAATTGTGTACCTATGATGCTATGCAATTATCTGAATTTATGAAATGTTCTATGCATGGACTGCGATTGGAGCCATGCAAGTCTTCCAAAACATTCACTCTAGCTGCCTATTTTATACAGCATGCTTATGCCTTTCCACACACACGGCATATTTATCGGTTATTGAGATCCAAGTGTTGTATTTGCAGGGCACCATCTCTTAAGAGCCTTCGCCTCATTTCTTGCTATGATGTTTTCGATGATGGACTCACTGAGGCGATAATGAAGTTCCCTTTGCTTGAGGAGCTCGAGCTTTCAGTGTGTCCAAATGTGGATGACAGTGGTGTCTTTGGGGTTATCGGTAAAGCATGCCCACAGCTGAAACGCTTCAGACTGTGTAAGGATGTGTTCTTTGATTATGAAGCCAGTGAGCAGGAAAAGGACGAGGAAGCCCTGGGGATTGCGACTATGCACGAGCTACGCTCTTTGCAGCTGTTTGGCAATAGCCTCACCAACAAAGGGCTGACAGCCATCCTGGACAATTGCCGACACCTGGAGTCCCTTGACATCCGCCACTGTTTCAACGTCACCATGGACGATGCCCTGCGTGCAAAGTGTGCCAGGATAAGCACACTGAGGCTTCCGAATGACTCAACCGATGACTACGACTTCATTGTGAAGAGCCCTATTTGGAGGAATTCAGAGTCCTTTCTGGGTGATTATGTGGGATCTGATTCTGACTACGAGCTTGGCTCGGATGATTACGACGACTACTGCGATCCTTCCCGCTACCTTGATGGTGTGTATGAGGACGAGCTTAATGATGAAGCGAGGATGCTTCTCAGGGGCATGCGTATGCTTATGAAGTGAGCTCCATCGCGATGTTGCGATCAAAGTGGCCGGATGTTCCTCATTTCTTTTGCCAAAGTATCTGCACTACGCTAGGCATGGTCTGTACTTTGCCGCTTCTGTCAGTGCCGTGGATCCGCTTCTGCGTTGACTTGCCCTAGAATATCGTAGGCTCCGTTTCGTGCTTTGTCCAGCCATCTTACTAGTTGCTAGTAAAACATGTGGTTTGTTGGGAGTCCTTTACCTTCTCAGTTTAGTTGAAGTCGCTGTGAAATATGCTCTGTAGTAAGCACTGGTTTGCTTAGTTGTAAAGAACTCAATATGTTGATCGGTGCCTGTGCCTGTGCCTGTGGTGCATACCGCCCACGTTGCAGTTTCAGGACCTCGTAACTCTGTCAGGTGATTTTGGTCATCGCTCCGGTGACGTTTGCTGCAGCTCTTGTCGCTGGAGGTTGGAGCTTCCCAGTTCTTCAATATTAATCAACTGTGAAATGAGACTTCCGGGGAATTAAAAGGGCACGCATGGCCCGTGTGCATCGACCAACTTTCACAGTTTTTCTTTGATTGACAGGGGTTAGCTGCATTTTTTTTTATATCTTTCTTCCCTGAATTTATTTGTCTCCCGTTTCGATCAGTTGAGATGGCATATACTCTTCATGGAGGGAGTAGAAGGTAAATCCTGAGTTCCATGTATAGGATTGAAGTTGTTACGCATACTATAAATCTGGAGGTTAGAATCACAGTTGATAAAGTTGTACTTGCGGAAAGTATTGGCTTCTTGGGTTGTTGATAAATGTTAATCGAGTTAGAGGCACCCCTGCAAACATGAACAAATGATTTTTTTATCAGATTAAATTTGTCTATAAGGTGCCCTTTTTATCAAGTTAATGTTCATTATAGTTAACGCCATATATACTAATGTGTGGTTCTGCTACAGTGGCTGTTGCTTTTGGCCTATTGACCCTTGCCATGTTACAAAGGTAAGCAGGGCATTACTGTTTGTGAATATTGAATCCTGAAATTACCTAGTTAAGATGTTTAATTAGATTAGTCTCCCACCCATTTGTCCTCTAATCTTGAATAAGATTTTCGTTTGGTACTGCACTGCCTGCATTTTAGTTCAGGACCATCTGTTACACCGATGAATCCTTACTTAAACCAAGTTTGCACATCGTGGTCAGCCCAAATTACTTCTCACAAGGACTGTTATTATGACTTCATGTGGACCTTTCAAAAATGTTTGTATGAGCAACTGTAAAAGCTAATCAAGATAATAGGCCTAAATGGTGGAGCTTAATCAATAAGCATCTGCATTTATAATCTACAAACTTCCTAAGATCTTGCTGGCCTCATCTTGCAAAAGCTTCCAAGCAGCATCCACATGTTTCTCCTCGGTCAGTGGTGCTCCAACGGCAAATCTCAAGACAAATTTTCCGGAAAGAACCTGTTGAAGAAAAAAGTACCACACAGGAAATCAGTGGATATTTATGCTTCATGAATACATATGGAGATCATTGAAGGATCTGCTAATAACCAACCGTATGTGATATGAAGATCTTTCCACTTGAGTTACAGGTATCCATTAGGCTGTAGTTAAGGTTACGGCCATTGTCATCCTCCGAAGTTGGGGGCAGAAGGCGGAAACACACAAGGGAAAAGTTCCTTGGAGTTACTACCTAAATTAGTGAAGTAAATAAGATCTCTATAAAATAGAGATTTCCAATGGAAGAAGAAAACATGATGTTCTTTTGAACTACAGAAACAGAGAGTTCCATAGTATCATTAAATAGATGTACTAACTGGTTTATTTTCTCTGTTACCTCAAATCTTGAATCAGATAATACAAGTTGTTCAAACTGTTTAGCCAACTGCATGTGCTTTCTGATATAGCTCTGCAGGTTTTCCACGCCATAAAGCCTCAATACCATCCATAGCTTGAGTGATCTAAAATAAAAGCTCCACTTGGTAAGAGAAATCAATTCAATTGCCATACAAGGAACCGCTGCCTATAGTCTGAACAACAATGTGACGAGTCATACTGTCATAGTGACTGCACTTGGTAAGCTAGACGTTAACACATTGATATATGATGTTGAGCAACATTAAATTGTAAGATTCTTTTTTTGTAATAGACATATGTGTATGAACTATATATTGATCCTCCAATTGCAAGCAAAGTAAATATAGCATAAAGGCTACAATTTCTCTAATAGGAACAATGATATTGAATAATGGGCAGGCCCACCTAACACAAACTGCTCAGATCTATTTTGATGGCACACTGTGAAGCCATCCAATACCACATGGGATACAAGCAAACTTTGGTTCCTTGGTGTTTTTTAAAATCATTTGACCACGCATTATTACCACTTGTGATTTATATAGCAATACCGAAGCTTATTGATAACACTTAATGTTAGGTAAATATTAGTTCTACAAAGAAGAAACTAGATGTAATTTATTGAAGTATTAATCTAATGTTGCATTCCTTGTCAAAATATCATGTACTAAACTGTATGTAAGAGATAAATAGTACACTTCACAAACGGTAATGAAATTGCCAAGAGGATTTCACCTAAAACGACGGCCAAGTGGAATTTGCCAATCCTTGAAATCAACAACGGAGTTTTCTTGGGAAGCCTGAAAATGTAAAACAGTTATAGCATCACAAAATGTTTACAAAAAACTCACAAACACTTTACAGGTATTTTTTTTATTAATTAGATTGCAGGCATCCATTGTTCTTTCAATATAAATGTTTTTTGTTTTCTCAAAATTTTATACTTCAGTTTGTCCAATCAGATTAAAATTGAGGGAATATTTATGTATCACATTACTACAAATAATGTAATTATTGAGAATTTCAACCAAGTTCTTCAACAATTACTCGGAAGATATTTCCCACAATGGTACGACCTGCGCCCGGGGGGCAGTAATTGGTCAGGTTTAACTCTTTTTCTCTTGCTTCATTTTAAAAAGTTGGAAAGTACCAACTCTTAATAACATACAATTGTATATAAAATAAAAAGAGCTCAAACTAGCACATTCCCACTAGAAAAGGGCTCCAAAGCTTCGGTATTGGATGGCTTCACAGTGTGCCATGTGGTATTGGATGGCTTCACAGTGTGCCATGTGGTATCACAATGTACCACTTTTAATAGGATTTGTAGTCCCAACGATAACCAGATGGTTAACACTAGAATTTGGAAAATGGGGAATTAGATAAGATAGCATTCATTCGCAATCCAGAAAACTCGACCTTTTCAAAAGGTAGATTAATCCACTACCATGAGAAACACGAGCGACCAGCGAGACACCTAAAAGAACATTGATCACCCTTTCTTTTCCTTCCTTCTCAGTTTTTTTTGTTTCCTGCATAATGCCTATTTTTTTTTCTTTTTTTTTTTTTTTTTAACATCAGTACAGACACAAGCGCTCATACATACGCGCATACACTCACCCCATGAATGCACACACGCACACCTTATCCCTATGAGCACCTCCGAAAGATTGAGTCGGCATATCCTGAAATAAATTCAGAAATAATGCGAGCATCAGGACTTGAACCTTGGTGGGCTGAGGATACCAGTGTCCCTCTAACCATCCAACCACAGGTTGATTCGCTTCTTTTTTTTGTTCTTGTTGGACAACGAGTGAATATTGAACCTGTGAACATTTTTTTGAACTCAAGAGCATTTATTTTTGGACCACACAAATATATTTTTGACGACATAAACTTTTTCTTCAACCTTCATGAATATTTTCCCGAAAATTTATGAACTTTTTTCGTTGGTGAACTCTTTTTCTCGAAACATTCAAGGGTAAAAAATATTCGCAGGTAAGAAAATGTTCATGGGTAAAAAAATCATGAATTTGTCAAAAGATCTGGACTATGTGAATATTTTTTTAAACCCGTGAACATTTTTTAACTCAAGAGAATTTATTTTTGACATTGTGAACATTTTTTGGGATATCGAGACCAACCTTTCACCTTTTTGAATATTTTCTTGAAATTTTATGAACCTTTTTAATAGGGAACACTCTATTGGGTTACGTGCAGGAAATTAAAAATTTATATCTTACTCAACACACAGGATCTACTATGAAGGTAAAAGCGACTATAGATCTGAATCGTTAGCGACACGTAGCGTGAAACGTATGTCAATGACGATGTCGGTGATCTCTGATGAAGAGTCCCACGGCTAAGCTTAGCGGTGGGACCGTTGCCGATTCCCCGTATCACGCCTTCTGGATCCAGCAGAGTAAGGGTCTCATGTGTTACCCCTCTAAGAGCTCGCACACGTACGTCCATCAAAGTCCTGCAGCGCTTCATCCAAATATTCGGTTTCTATCATTCGGTTTATTAAAATATTCGGTTCACAGAATCGGAAACCGAAAATGAGTACAAAAAAAAGCTAACCGAAAAATTGGTTAACCGATTATTTCGGTGCGGTTTCCGGTTTATACCGAAGGCCCCGTTGATTGAGCAAATGCGCTCTATCTCCAGGCGAGCAGCGGCACGCACTTATATAGCTGAGCCTGTCTACCTTTCCTGATTGACCAAGCGAGGTGGGACTAAAGGAAGTGTGTTCCAATCGATTAAGTCACACGCGCTAGCTTCAGGCAGGTGGTCATTCCACAATCCACGAAAGCCATCTCATTTGGGCTAGTGGGCTATCTAGCTAGGTCCAGTAGACAGTAGCGTAGCTAGTTGGGCTGGGTACGGGAAAACAACCGGACGTGGTTCGCGTACAGAGACTGCGAGAAATTCCACGCTAGCTTAGTACTCCTGCATACTAGTTCGGTACTAGTTCGGCTAACCGAGAAAACAACCGAACAGACCGAACTTTGTTCGGTTATTGGAACTAAAAACCGAAATTGTCTGTATCAATTTAAAAAACCGAAAATTCGGTTTATTCGGTCTCGGTTTTGGTTCGGTGTTCGGTTCGTCGGTTTTTCTGCCCATCCCTACAAGGGAGTGTGTGTGAGAGAGAGATTAGAGCAAGATCTAATCAGGAGATGACACGTCAAAACCCTGATTAGAAGAAGCTCTAATTCAATTAGAGGGGCTCTAATTTTAGGGTCTAATTAGAGGCTCTAATTAAAGAGAGAATAGGCACGGAGAAAATTGTGTGTTCTCTCAAGGAGGGATTGGGGAGTATATATAGTGGGAGGAGGAGGCGGAATTGCGTTCATGGCCAAGTTGGTTGGGGAGGCCATGGGTAGGCCGCATTGCCCCCCTCTCCTATTCGGATTGGACTCTCCCAATTGGGAGAGTCTTTTCCCTTTAATTTTTGGCTTTTATTTCTTTTGCCAAAAAGTCTTTATAGATGACTCAACCAGTAGTGCCACAACTCCTGGAATTCAAATCACTTATCTTTTAGCGTTTCAGTGTTTATTGATGTTTTTCTTGTGCAATTCATTGTATCTTTTCCATATGAGCATAATTCCAACTTATGTCCTAAGAGAGGCAACGAGTGCCAATGATCACAATAAATCCCTAAGGAAAATATGGTGAATGTAGTAATATTACTCCATCACTCATTATTCTCCTTTGTTTTTGCTAGTCCTTTTAGGCCATTGTAATTCTTGTATCATGTTGCACATAAGAGCAACTAACCTAGTATTCCTATGATTAAATTAATATACCCAAGAACCACACTGACTAGCCATTTTAACATCAATAACTTGTGTAAATCTTACACCCGAGCTGGTTTTACTAGACTCTACCTTTATGCCATATACTTTCAATAGTCCCTATTTCGGTTTCTTTTCTCTTAGAGAACAAAACATTCAACATCAAGAATGACACGAGTTGTACTTGGATGCTTTATCAGTGTGTCAATCATGACACTCTTGTCTTCTTAAGTTGAACCCTTTACTCACCATTAACTTATGATAAGATTTTGTCGGTGCCCCATCCCCGGGGGTACCTCGGAAGATAAGGAGACATTTGAGCAGAGAGGGACACTAGTCCAGCTTAGCCGGGGAAGGCAAGGCTTGGCGGAAGGATCATCCCGAGAACCCCTTCACAAGACCGTCTGTCACCTTGGTATGGCACCTGGGTGAGCGCGTGGCACCCCCCACACAAGCTAGTGCCTGGGCTCTACTGGGCGGGTTAATCTTCGACAAGACCGGCCAGCTCAACACGTGGCCTGGCAGGGGCGACCTGTCCCCGGCTCGGCGTCCCACGTTCGCCAACACATAGCCCCGGTGGCACGAAACCAGACATGTGTAAAACATGCATGGAGACAACTGTGGCAACCCCTTGGATATAAAAGGAGGGCCAAGTCTATAAGAGAAGAGTTGGTGGCTGTTGTGATAGAGTAGAGGAGAACATCGTAGGAAAATAGCAGGAGCATTTAGGAGAAAGGTAGGAGAGTGCTAGTAGGCCTCCCGGGAAGTGATGATAACCCACAAGTATAGGGGATTGCAATAGTTTTCGAGGGTAGAGTATTCAACCCAAATTTATAGATTCAGCACAAGGGGAGCCAAAGAATATTTGAAGGTATTAGCAGCTGAGTTGTCAATTCAACCACACCCGGAGATTAATTAGCAGCAACGTGATCAATAGAAAAGTAATATGATAGTTTTGATAATAGTAGCAGCAACAATGGTAACAGTAACAGTGATAGCAGTATTTTTGTAGCAAGTGCAACAGTAACGATAGCAGTAGTAACTTAGCAAGAACAATATAAGATAAATTCATAGGCATTGGATCGGTAATTTGTTGGATGATATTCATCATGTGTCAGTCATAACCTAGGGCGATACGGCACTAGCTCCAGTTCATAAATATAATGTAGGCATGTATTCTGTAAATAGTCATACGTGCTTATGGAAAGAACTTGCATGACATCTTTTGTCCTACCCTCCCGTGGCAGCAGGGTCCAATTGGAAACTAAGGGATATTAAGGCCTCCTTTTAATATAGAACCGAAACAAAGCATTGACACACGGTGAATACATGAACTCCTCAGACTACGGTCATCACCAGGAGTTGTCCCGACTATTGTCACTCCAGGGTTGCCGGCTCATAACACGTAGTAGGTGACTATAACTTGCAGGATCGAATCTAGAACATGGATATAATGGTGATAACATAAACGGTTCAGATCTGAAACCATGGCACCTGAGCCCAAAGTGACAAGCATTAAGCATGGCAAAGTCATATCAACATCAATCTCAGAACATAGCGGATACTAGGGATCAAGCCCTAACAAAACTAACTAGATTACATGATGAATCTCATCCAACTCCTCACCAACCAGTGAGCCTATGAAGGAATTACTCACTCCCACTGGGGAGCATCATGGAATTGGCAATGGAGAAGGGTTGGTGATGACGAAGAACGAAGATCCCCCTCTCCGGAGCCCCAAACGGACTCTAGATCTGGCCTCCCGATGAAGAATAGGAGTTGACGGCGGCTCTGTCTCATGGATCGTGATAATTCTTTCTCCTTGATTTTTTGGAAATATGAGATTTTATAGCATCGGTTTCAGGGTCTATGGGGCCACCAGGTGGGGACAACCCACCTGGGCGCGCCAGGAGGGGGGCACCTTCGTGGGTTGTGCCAACCCAGGTGCCCCCTCCGGTGGATCTTGGCTCCAGAAATTCTCTTTATTGATATAAAAAAATCCTCGCAAAGTTTCGTTCTATTCCGAGAACTTTTATTTCTGCACAGAAACAACACCATGGTAGTTCCGCTGAAAACAACGTCAGTCCGGGGTTAGTTTCATTCAAATCATGCAAATTAGAGTCCAAAACAAGAGGAAAAGTGTTAGGAAAAGTAGATACTGTTGGGGAACGTAGCAGAATTTTAAAATTTTCTACGCATCACCAAGATCAATCTATGGAGTCATCTAGCAACGAGGGAGAGAGGAGTGCATCTACATACCCTTGTAGATCGCGCGTGGAAGCGTTCAAGAGAACGGGGTTGATGGAGTCGTACTCGTCGTGATCCAAATCACCGATGACCAAGTGCCGAACGGACAGCACCTCCCCGTTCCACACACGTACGGTTGGGAAGACGTCTCCTCCTTCTTGATCCAGCAAGGGGGAAGGTGAGGTTGATGAAGATCCAGCAGCATGACGGCGTGGTGGTGGATGCAGCAGGATCCCGGCAGCGCTTCGCCAAGCGCAAGCGGGGAGGAGAGGTGTTACGGAGGGAGAGGGAGGCGCCTAGAGCAAGGGTGCGGCTGCCCTCCCTCCCCCCTATTTATATAGGGGCCTTGGGGGGGGGGGCGCCGGCCCTAGGAGATGCAATCTCCAAGGGGGCGGCGGCCAAGGGGTGGCTTCCCCCCCAAGCCAAGTGGGGGGCGCCCCCACCCCTAGGGTTTTCCAACCCTAGGTGCAGGGGAGGCCCAAGGGGGGGCGCACTAGCCCACTAGGGGCTGGTTTCCCTCCCACTTCAGCCCATGGGGCCCTCCGGGATAGGTGGCCCCACCCGGTGGACCCCCGGGACCCTTCCGGTGGTCCCGGTACAATACCGGCGACCCCGGAAACTTTCCCGATGGCCGAAACTGGACTTTCCATATATAAATCTTTACCTCCGGACCATTCCGGAACTCCTCGTGACGTCCGGGATCTCATTCGGGACTCCGAACAACTTTCAGGTTACTGCATACTAATATCTCTACAACCCTAGCGTCACCGAACCTTAAGTGTGTAGACCCTACGGGTTCGGGAGACATGCAGACATGACCGAGATGCCTCTCCGGTCAATAACCAACAGCGGGATCTGGATACCCATGTTGGCTCCCACATGCTCCACGATGATCTCATCAGATGAACCACGATGTCGAGGATTCAAGCAATTCGTATACAATTCCCTTTGTCAATCGGTACGTTACTTGCCCGAGACTCGATCGTCGGTATCCCAATACCTCGTTCAATCTCGTTACCGGCAAGTCACTTTACTCGTGCCGTAATGCATGATCCCGTGATCAACCACTTGGTCACATTGAGCTCATTATGATGATGCATTACCGAGTGGGCCCAGAGATACCCCTCCGTCATACGGAGTGACAAATCCCAGTCTCGATTCGTGCCAACCCAAAAGACACTTTCGGAGATACCTGTAGTGTACCTTTATAGTCACCCATTTACGTTGTGACGTTTGGCACACCCAAAGTACTCCTACGGTATCCGGGAGTTGCACAATCTCATAGTCTAAGGAAATGATACTTGACATTCGGAAAAGCTACAGCAAACGAACTACACGATCTTTGAGCTATGCTTAGGATTGGGTCTTGTCCATCACATCATTCTCCTAATGATGTGATCCCGTTATCAATGACATCCAATGTCCATAGTCAGGAAACCATGACTATCTTTTGATCAACGATCTAGTCAACTAGAGGCTCACTAGGGACATGTTGTGGTCTATGTATTCACACATGTATTACGATTTCCGGATAACACAATTATAGCATGAACAATAGACAATTATCATGAACAAAGAAATATAATAATAACCATTTTATTATTGCCTATAGGGCATATTTCCAACAGTATCCCACTTGCACTAGAGTCAATATTCTAGTTACATTGTGATGAATCGAACACCCATGCAGTTCTGGTGTTGATCATGTTTTGCTCTAGGGAGAGGTTTAGTCAACGGATCTGCCACATTCAGGTCCGTATGTACTTTACAAATCTCTATGTCTCCATTTTGAACACTTTCACGAATGGAGTTGAAGCGACGCTTGATATGCCTGGTCTTCCCGTGAAACCTGGGCTCCTTGGCAAGGGCAATAGCTCCAGTGTTGTCACAGAAGAGAGTCATCGGGCCCGATGCATTGGGTATGACTCCTAGGTCGGTAATGAACTCCTTCACCCAGACTGCTTCTTGTGCTGCCTCCGAGGCTGCCATGTACTCCGCTTCACATGTAGATCCCGCCACAATGCTTTGCTTGCAACTACACCAGCTTACTGCCCCACCATTCAAAATATACATGTATCCGGTTTGTGACTTAGAGTCATCCAGATCTGTGTCGAAGCTAGCATCGACGTAACCCTTTACGACGAGCTCTTCGTCACCTCCATAAACGAGAAACATATCCTTAGTCCTTTTCAGGTACTTCAGGATATTCTTGACCGCTGTCCAGTGTTCCATGCCGGGATTACTTTGGTACCTTCCTACCAAACTTACGGCAAGGTTTACATCAGGTCTGGTACACAGCATAGCATACATGATAGACCCTATGGCCGAGGCATAGGGGACGACACTCATCTTTTCTCTATCTTCTGCCGTGGTCGGGCATTGAGCCGTGCTCAATCTCGTACCTTGCAATACAGGCAAGAACCCCTTCTTTGACTGATCCATTTTGAACTTCTTCAATATCTTGTCAAGGTACGTACTCTATGAAAGACCAATGAGGCGTCTCGATCTATCTCTATAGATCTTGATGCCCACTATATAAGCAGCTTCTCCAAGATCCTTCATTGAAAAACACTTGTTCAAGTAGGCCTTTATGCTTTCCATGAATTCTATATCATTTCCCATCAACAGTATGTCATCCACATACAATATGAGAAATGCTACAGAGCTCCCACTCACTTTCTTGTAAATGCAGGCTTCTCCATAAGTCTGCGTAAACCCAAACGCTTTGATCATCTCATCAAAACAAATGTTCCAACTCCGAGATGCTTGCACCAGCCCATAAATCGAGCGTTGGAGCTTGCACACCTTGTCAGCATTCTTAGGATAGACAAAACCTTCCGGCTGCATCATATACAATTCTTCCTTAAGGAAACCATTAAGGAATGCCGTTTTGATGTCCATTTGCCATATCTCATAATCATAGAATGCGGCAATTTCTAACATGATTCGGACGGACTTCAGCTTCGCTACGGGTGAGAAAGTCTCATCGTAGTCAACCCCTTGAACTTGTTGATAATCCTTAGCGACAAGCCGAGCTTTATAGATGGTCACATTACCATCCGCGTCTGTCTTCTTCTTAAAGATCCATTTATTTTCTATGGCTCACCGATCATCGGGCAAGTCAGTCAAAGTCCATACTTCGTTTTCATACATGGATCCTATCTCGGATTTCATGGCTTCTAGCCATTTGTCGGAATCCGGGCCCGCCATCGCTTCTTCCTAGTTCGAAGGTTCACCGTTGTCTAACAACATGATTTCCAAGACAGGGTTGCCGTACCACTCTGGTGCGGAACGTGTCCTCGTGGACCTATGAAGTTCAGTAGCAACTTGATCTGAAGTTTCATGATCATCATCATCAACTTCCTCTCTAGTCGGTGCAGGCACCTCAGGAACATTTTCTTGAGCTACGCCACTTACCGGTTCAAGAGGTAATACTTCATCAAGTTCTACTTTCCTCCCACTTATTTCTTTCGAGAGAAACTCTTTCTCTAGAAAGGACCCATTCTTGGCAACAAAGATCTTGCCTTTGGATCTGAGGTAGAAGGTATACCCAATAGTTTCTTTAGGGTATCCTATGAAGACGCATTTTTCCGATTTGGGTTCGAGCTTTTCAGGTTGAAGTTTCTTGACATAAGCATCGTATCCCCAAACTTTTAGAAATGACAGCTTAGGTTTCTTCCCAAACCATAATTCAAACGGTGTCGTCTCAACGGATTTCGACGGAGCCCTATTTAAAGTGAATGCGACAGTCTCTAAAGCATAGCCCCAAAATGACAGCGGTAAATCAGTAAGAGACATCATAGATCGCACCATATCTAATAGAGTGCGATTACGACGTTCGAACACACCATTACGCTGAGGTGTTCCAGGCGGCGTGAGTTGTGAAACTATTCCACATTTTCTTAAGTGTGTGCCAAATTCGTGACTCAAGTATTCTCCCCCACGATCTGATCGCAAGAACTTGATTTTCCTGTCACGTTGATTCTCAACCTCACTCTAAAATTCCTTGAACTTTTCAAAGGTCTCAGACTTGTGTTTCATTAAGTAGACATACCCATATCTACTCAAGTCATCAGTGAGGGTGAGAACATAACGATAGCCACCGCGAGCCTCAACACTCATTGGATCGCACACATCAGTATGTATGATTTCCAATAAGTTGGTTGCTCACTCCATTGTTCCTGAGAACGGAGTCTTGGTCATTTTACCCATGAGGCATGGTTCGCACGTGTCAAATGATTCGTAATCAAGAGACTCCAAAAGTCCATCGGCATGGAGCTTATTCATGCGTTTGACACCTATGTGACCAAGGCGGCAATGCCACAAGTATGTGGGACTATCATTATCAACCTTACATCTTTTGGTATTCACACTATGAATATGTGTAACATTACACTTGAGATTCATTAAGAATAAACCATTCACCAGCGGAGCATGACCATAAAACATATCTCTCATATAAATAGAACAACCATTATTCTCGGATTTAAATGAGTAGCTATCTCGAATTAAACGAGACCCTGATACAATGTTCATGCTCAAAGCTGGCACTAAATAACAATTATTGAGGTTTAAAACTAATCCCGTAGGTAAATGTAGAGGTAGCGTGCCGACGGCGATCACATCGACCTTGGAACCATTCCCGACGCGCATCGTCACCTCGTCCTTCGCCAGTCTCCGTTTATTCCGCAGCTCCTGCTTTGAGTTACAAATGTGAGCAACCGCACCGGTATCATATACCCAGGAGCTACTACGAGTACTGGTAAGGTACACATCAATTACATGTATATCACATATACCTTTAGTGTTGCCGGCCTTCTTGTCCGCTAAGTATTTGGGGCAGTTCCGCTTCCAGTGACCACTTCCCTTGCAATAAAAACACTCAGTCTCAGGCTTGGGTCCATTCTTTGGCTTCTTCCCGGCAGCTTGCTTACCGGGCGCGACAACCCCCTTGCCGTCCTTCTTGAAGTTCTTCTTACCCTTGCCTTTCTTGAACTTAGTGGTTTTATTCACCATCAACACTTGATGTTCCTTTTTGATTTCCACCTCTGCTGATTTCAGCATTGAATATACCTCAGGAATGGTCTTTTCCATCCCCTGCATATTGAAGTTCATCACAAAGCTCTTGTAGCTCGGTGGAAGCGACTGAAGGATTCTGTCAATGACCGCGTCATCTGGGAGATTAACTCCCAGCTGAGTCAAGCGGTTATGCAACCCAGACATTTTGAGTATGTGCTCACTGACAGAACTATTTTCCTCCATCTTACAACTGAAGAACTTGTCGGAGACTTCATATCTCTCGACCCGGGCATGAGCTTGAAAAACCATTTTCAGCTCTTCGAACATCTCATATGCTCCGTGTCTCTCAAAACGCTTTTGGAGCCCCGGTTCTAAGCTGTAAAGCATGCCGCACTGAACGAGGGAGTAATCATCAGCACGTGACTGCCAAGCGTTCATAACGTCTTGGTTCTCTGGGACAGGTGCGTTACCTAGCGGTGCTTCTAGGACATAATCTTTCTTGGCAGCTATGAGGATGATCCTCAGGTTCCGGACCCAGTCCGTATAGTTGCTGCCATCGTCTTTCAGCTTGGTTTCTCTAGGAACGCGTTGAAGTTGAGGACAACGTGGTCCATTTGATCTACAAGACATATTGTAAAGATTTTAGACTAAGTTCATGATAATTAAGTTCATCTAATCAAATTATTCAATGAACTCCCACTCAGATAGACATCCCTCCAGTCATCTAAGTGAAACATGATCCGAGTTAACTAGGCCGTGTCCGATCATCACGTGAGACGGACTAGTCTGAAGGAAATATGCCCTACAGGCAATAATAATGTTATTATTTTATTTCCTTATATCATGATAAATATTTATTATTCATGCTAGAATTGTATTACCCGGAAACATAATACTTGTGTGAATACATAGACAAACCAAACGTCACTAGTATGCCTCTACTTGACTAGCTCATTAATGAAAGATGGTTATGTTTCCTAACCATAGACATGTGTTGTCATTTGATTAACAGGATCACATTATTAGGAGAATGATGTGATTGACATGACTCATTCCATTAGCTTAGCACCCGATCATTTAGTATGTTGCTATTGCTTTCTTCATGACTTATACATGTTCCTATGACTATGAGATTATGCAACTCCCGTTTGCCGGAGGAACACTTTGTGTGCTACTAAACGTCACAACGTAACTGGGTGATTATAAAGGAGCTCTACAGGTGTCTCCAAAGGTAAATGTTGGGTTGGCGTATTTCGAGATTAGGATTTGTCACTCCGATTGTCGGAGAGGTATATCTAGGCCCTCTCGGTAATGCACATCACATAAGCCTTGCAAGCATTGCAACTAATGAGTTAGTTGCGAGATGATGTATTACGAAACGAGTAAAGAGACTTGCCGGTAACAAGATTGAACTAGGTATTGAGATACCGACGATCGAATCTTGGGCAAGTAACATACCGATGACAAAGGGAACAACGTATGTTGTTATGCGGTCTGACCGATAAAGATCTTCGTAGAATATGTAGGAGCCAATATGAGCATCCAGGTTCCGCTATTGGTTATTAACCGGAGACATGTCTCGGTCATGTCTACATTGTTCTCGAACCCGTAGGATCCGCACGCTTAAGGTTTCGATGACAGTTATATTATGAGTTTATGAGTTTTGATGTACCGAAGTTAGTTCGGAGTCCCGGATGTGATCACGGACATAACGAGGAGTCTCAAAATGGTCGAGACATAAAGATTGATATATTGGACGGCTATATTCGGACACCGGAAGTGTTCCGGATGATTTCGGAGAAAACCGGAGTACCGGAGGGTTACCGGAACCCCCCCGGGAGAAGTAATGGGCCATATGGGCCTTAGTGGAGAAAGAGAAGGGCAGCCAGGGTGGGCCGCGCGCCTCCTCCCCATGGTCCGAATTAGACTAGGAGAGGGGGCCGGCGCCCCCCCTTTCCTTCTCCTTCCCCACTTCCTTCCCCCTCCTAGCAGGAGTCGTATTCCTACTAGGAGGAGGACTCCTCCTTGGCGCGCCTATAGGGCCGGCCGGCCTCCTCCCCTTGCTCCTTTATATACGGGGGCAGGGGGCACCCCTAGACACACAAGTTGAGTTGATCCACATGATCGTTTTCTTAGCCGTGTGTGGTGCCCCCTTCCACCATAATCCTCGATAATATTGTAGCGGTGCTTAGGCGAAGCCCTGCGATGGTAGAACATCAAGATCGTCACCACGCTGTCGTGCTGACGGAACTCTTCCCCGACACTTTGCTGGATCGGAGTCCGGGGATCGTCATCGAGCTGAACGTGTGCTAAAACTCGAAGGTGCCGTAGTTTTGGTGCTTGATCGGTCGGGCCGTGAAGACGTACGACTACATCAACCGCGTTGTGCTAACGCTTCCGCTCTCGGTCTACAAGGGTACGTAGATCACACTCTCCCCTCTCGTTGCTATGCATCACCATGATCTTGCGTGTGCGTAGGAATTTTTTTGAAATTACTACGTTCCCCAACAGTGGCATCCGAGCCTAGGTTTTATGTGTTGATGTTATATGCGCGAGTAGAACACAAGTGAGTTGTGGGTGATATAAGTCATACTACTTACCAGCATGTCATACTTTGGTTCGGCGGTATTGTTGGACAAAGCGGCCCAGACTGACATTACGCGTACGCTTACGCGAGACCGGTTCTCCCGACGTGCTTTGCACAAAGGTGGCTAGCGGGTGTCAGTTTCTCCAACTTTAGTTGAACCGAGTGTGGCTACGCCCGGTCCTTGCGAAGGTTAAAACAACACCAACTTGACAAACTATCGTTGTGGTTTTGATGCGTAGGTAAGATTGGTTCTTGCTTAAGCCCGTAGCAGCCATGTAAAACTTGCAACAACAAAGTAGAGGACGTCTAACTTGTTTTTGCAGGGCATGTTGTGATGTGATATGGTCAAGACATGATGCTAAATTTTATTGTATGAGATGATCATGTTTTGTAACCAAGTTATCGGCAACTGGCAGGAGCCATATGGTTGTCGCTTTATTGTATGCAATGCAATTGCGCTGTAATGCTTTACTTTATCACTAAGCGGTAGCGATAGTCGTGGAAGCATAAGATTGGCGAGACGACAACGATGCTATGATGGTGATCAAGGTGTCGTGCCGGTGACGATGGTGATCACGACGGTGCTTTGAAGATGAAGATCACAAGGACAAGATGATGATGGCCATATCATATCACTTATATTGATTGCATGTGATGTTTATCTTTTATGCATCTTATCTTGCTTTGATTGACGGTAGAATTTTAAGATGATCTCTCACTAATTATCAAGAAGTGTTCTCCCTGAGTATGCACCATTGCGAAAGTTCTTCGTGCTAAGACACCACGTGATGATCGGGTGTGATAGGCTCTACGTTCAAATACAACGGGTACAAAATAGTTGCACACGCGGAATACTCAGGTTATACTTGACGAGCCAAGCATATACAGATATGGCCTCGGAACACGGAGACCGAAAGGTCGAGCGTGAATCATATAGTAGATATGATCAACATAGTGATGTTCACCAATGAAACTACTCCATCTCACGTGATGATCGGACATGGTTTAGTTGATTTGGATCACGTAATCACTTAGAGGATTAGAGGGATGTCTATCTAAGTGGGAGTTTTTTAGTAATATGATTAATTGAACCTAAATTTATCATGAACTTAGTACCTGATAGTATCTTGCTTGTTTATGTTTGATTGTAGGTAGATGGCCCGTGCTGTTGTTCTGTTGAATTATAATGCGTTCCTTTAGAAAGCAAAGTTGAAAGATGATGGTAGCAATTACACGGACTGGGTCCGTAACTTGAGGATTATCCTCATTGCTGCACAGAAGAATTACGTCCTGGAAGCACCGCTGGGTGCCAGGCCTGTTGCTGGAGCAACACCAGATGTTATGAACGTCTGGCAGAGCAAAGCTGATGACTACTCGATAGTTCAGTGTGCCATGCTTTACGGCTTAGAATCGGGACTTCAACGACGTTTTGAACGTCATGGAGCATATGAGATGTTCCAGGAGTTGAAGTTAATATTTCAAGCAAATGCCCGGATTGAGAGATATGAAGTCTCCAATAAGTTCTATAGCTGCAAGATGGAGGAGAACAGTTCTGTCAGTGAGCATATACTCAAAATGTCTGGGCATAATAATCACTTAATTCAATTGGGAGTTAATCTTCCAGATGATTGCGTCATTGACAGAATTCTCCAATCACTGCCACCAAGTTACAAGAGCTTCGTGATGAACTATGATATGCAAGGGATGAATAAGACTATTCCCGAGCTCTTCGCAATGCTGAAAGCTGCGGAGGTAGAAATCAAGAAGGAGCATCAAGTGTTGATGGTCAATAAGACCACTAGTTCCAAGAAAAAGGGCAAAGGAAAGAAGAAGGGGAACTTCAAAAAGAACAGCAAGCAAGTTGCTACTCAAGAGAAGAAACCCAAACCTGGACCTAAGCCTGAAACTGAGTGCTTCTACTACAAGCAGACTGGTCACTGGAAGCGGAACTGCCCCAAGTATTTGGCGGATAAGAAGGATGGCAAGGTGAACAAAGGTATATGTGATATACATGTTATTGATGTGTACCTTACTAATGCTCGTAGTAGCACCTGGGTATTTGATACTAGTTCTGTTGCTAACATTTGCAACTCGAAACAGGGACTACGGATTAAGCGAAGATTGGCTAAGGACGAGGTGACGATGCGCGTGGGAAATGGTTCCAAAGTCGATGTGATCGCGGTCGGCACGCTACCTCTATATCTACCTTCGGGATTAGTATTAGACCTAAATAATTGTTATTTGGTGCCAGCGTTAAGCATGAACATTATATCTGGATCTTGTTTGATGCGATACGGTTATTCATTTAAATCAGAGAATAATGGTTGTTCTATTTATATGAGTAATATCTTTTATGGTCATGCACCCTTAAAGAGTGGTCTATTCTTATTAAATCTCGATAGTAGTGACACACATATTCATAATGTTGAAGCCAAAAGATGCAGAGTTGATAATGATAGTGCAACTTATTTGTGGCATTGCCGTTTGGGTCATATCGGTGTAAAGCACATGAAGAAACTCCATACTGATGGACTTTTGGAACCACTTGATTATGAATCACTTGGTACTTGGAACCGTGCCTTATGGGTAAGATGACAAAAACACCATTCTCCGGTACTATGGAGAGAGCAACAGATTTGTTGGAAATCATACATACAGATGTATGTGGTCCGATGAATGTTGAGGCTCGTGGCGGATATCGTTATTTTCTCACCTTCATAGATGACTTAAGCAGATATGGGTATATCTACTTAATGAAACATAAGTCTGAAACATTTGAAAAGTTCAAAGAATTTCAGAGTGAAGTTGAAAATCATCGTAACAAGAAAATAAAATTCCTACGATCTGATCGTGGAGGAGAATATTTGAGTTACGAGTTTGGTGTACATTTGAAACAATGCGGAATAGTTTCGCAACTCACGCCACTCGGAACACCACAGCGTAATGGTGTGTCCGAACGTCGTAATCGTACTTTACTAGATATGGTGCGATCTATGATGTCTCTTACTGATTTACCGCTATCGTTTTGGGGATATGCTCTAGAGACAACCGCATTCACGTTAAATAGGGCACCATCAAAATCTGTTGAGACGACGCCTTATGAACTGTGGTTTAGCAAGAAACCAATGTTGTCGTTTCTGAAAGTTTGGGGCTGCGATGCTTATGTGAAAAAGCTTCAACCTAATAAGCTCGAACCCAAATCGGAGAAATGTGTCTTCATAGGATATCCAAAGGAAACTATTGGATACACCTTCTATCACAGATCCGAAGGCAAGACTTTTGTTGCTAAATTCAGAAACTTTCTAGAGAAGGAGTTTCTCTCGAAAGAAGTGAGTGGGAGGAAAGTAGAACTTGATGAGGTAACTGTACCTGCTCCCTTATTGGAAAGTGGTACATCACAGAAACCAGTTTCTGTGATACCTACACCAATTAGTGAGGAAGCTAATGACGATGATCATGAAACTTCAGAACAAGATACTACTGAACCTCGTAGATCAACCAGAGTAAGATCTGCACTATAGTGGTACGGTAATCCTGTTCTGGAAGTCATGCTACTATATCATGATGAACCTACGAACTATGAAGAAGCGATGGTGAGCCCAGATTCCGCAAAATGGCTTGAAGCCATGAAATCTGAGATGGGATCCATGTATGAGAACAAAGTATGGACTTTGGTTGACTTGCCCAATGATCGGCAAGCAATTGAGAATAAATGGATCTTCAAGAAGAAGACTGACGCTGATGGTAATATTACTGTCTACAAAGCTCGACTTGTCGCAAAAGGTTTTCGACAAGTTCAAGGGATTGACTACGATGAGACCTTCTCACCCGTAGCGATGCTTAAGTCTGTCCGAATCATGTTAGCAATTGCCGCATTTTATAATTATGAAATTTGGCAGATGGATGTCAAAACTGCATTCCTAAATGGATTTCTGGAAGAAGAGTTGTATATGATGCAACCGGAAGGTTTTGTCGATCCAAAGGGAGCTAACAAAGTATGCAAGCACCAGCGATCCATTTATGGACTGGTGCAAGCTTCTCAGAGTTGGAATAAATGCTTTGATAGTGTGATCAAAGCATTTGGTTTTGTACATACTTTTGGAGAAGTCTGTATTTACAAGAAAGTGAGTGGGAGCTCTGTAGCATTTCTGATATTATATGTAGATGACATATTACTAATCGGAAATGATATAGAATTTCTGAATAGCATAAAGGGATACTTGAATCAGAGTTATTCAATGAAAGACCTCGGTGAAGCTGCTTACATATTGGGCATTAAGATCTATAAAGATAGATCAAGACGCTTAATTGGACTTTCACAAAGCACATACCTTGACAAAATTTTGAAGAAGTTCAAAATGGATCAAGCAAAGAAAGGATTCTTGCCTGTTTTACAAGGTGTGAAATTGAGTAAGACTCAATGCCCGACCAATGCAGAAGATAGAGAAAAAAATGAAAGATGTTCCCTATGCTTCAGCCATAGGCTCTATCATGTATGCAATGCTGTGTACCAGACCTGATGTGTGTCTTGCTATAAGTCTAGCAGGGAGGTACCAAACTAATCCAGGAGTGGATCACTGGACAGCGGTCAAGAACATCCTAAAATACCTGAAAAGGACTAAGAAATGTTTCTCATATATGGAGGTGACAAAGAGCTCATAGTAAATGGTTACGTTGATGCAAGCTTTGACACTGATCCAGACGATTCTAAATCGCAAACCGGATACGTGTTTACATTAAACGGTGGAGCTGTCAGTTGGTGCAGTTCTAAACAAAGCGTTGTGGCGGGATCTACATTTGAAGCGGAGTACATAGCTGCTTCGGAAGCAGCAAACGAAGGAGTCTGGATGAAGGAGTTCATATCCGATCTAGGTGTCATACCTAGTGCATCGGGTCCAATGAAAATCTTTTGTTACAATACTGGTGCAATTGCCTTGGCAAAGGAATCCAGATTTCACAAGAGAACCAAGCACATCAAGAGACGCTTCAATTCCATCCGGGATCTAGTCCAGGTGGGAGACATAGAGATTTGCAAGATACATACGGATCTGAATGTTGCAGACCCGTTGACTAAGCCTCTTCCACGAGCAAAATATGATCAACACCAAAGCTCCATGGGTGTTAGAATCATTACTGTGTAATCTAGATTATTGACTCTAGTGCAAGTGGGAGACTAAAGGAAATATGCCCTAGAGGCAATAATAATGTTATTATTTTATTTCCTTATATCATGATAAATATTTATTATTCATGCTAGAATTGTATTATCCGGAAACATAATACTTGTGTGAATACATAGACAAACCAAACGTCACTAGTATGCCTCTACTTGACTAGCTCATTAATCAAAGATGGTTATGTTTCCTAACCATAGGCATGTGTTGTCATTTGATTAACGGGATCACATTATTAGGAGAATGATGTGATTGACATGACCCATTCCATTAGCTTAGCACCCGATCGTTTAGTATGTTGCTATTGCTTTCTTCATGACTTATACATGTTCCTATGACTATGAGATTATGCAACTCCCGTTTGCCGGAGGAACACTTTGTGTGCTACCAAACGTCACAACGTAACTGGGTGATTATAAAGGAGCTCTACAGGTGTCTCCAAAGGTAAATGTTGGGTTGGCGTATTTCGAGATTAGGATTTGTCACTCCGATTGTCGGAGAGGTATCTCTGGGCCCTCTCGGTAATGCACATCACATAAGCCTTGCAAGCATTGCAACTAATGAGTTAGTTGCGAGATGATGTATTATGGAACGAGTAAAGAGACTTGCCCGTAATGAGATTGAACTAGGTATTGAGATACCGACGATCGAATCTCGGACAAGTAACATACCGATGACAAAGGGAACAACGTATGTTGTTATGCGGTCTGACCGATAAAGATCTTCGTAGAATATGTAGGAGCCAATATGAGCATCTAGGTTCCTCTATTGGTTATTGACCGGAGACATGTCTCGGTCATGTCTACATTGTTCTCGAACCCGCAGGGTCCGCACGCTTAAGGTTTCGATGACAGTTATATTATGAGTTTATGAGTTTTGATGTACCGAAGTTAGTTCGGAGTCCCGGATGTGATCACGGACATAACGAGGAGTCTCAAAATGGTCGAGACATAAATATTGATATATTGGACGGCTATATTCGGACACCGGAAGTGTTCCGGATGATTTCGGAGAAAACCGGAGTACCGGAGGGTTACCGGAATCCCCCGGGAGAAGTAATGGGCCATATTGGCCTTAGTGGAGAAAGAGAAGGGCAGCCAGGGTGGGCCGCGCGCCTCCTCCCCCTGGTCCGAATTGGACTAGGAGAGGGGGGCCGGCGCCCCCCCTTTCCTTCTCCTTCCCCACTTCCTTCCCCCTCCTAGTAGGAGTCCTACTCCTACTAGGAGGAGGACTCCTCCTTGGCGCGCCTATAGGGCCGGCCGGCCTCCTCCCCTTGCTCCTTTATATACGGGGGCACGGGGCACCCCTAGACACACAAGTTGATCGACGTGATCGTTTTATTAGTCGTGTGCGGTGCCCCCTTCCACCATAATCCTCGATAATATTGTAGCGGTGCTTAGGCGAAGCCCTGCGACGGTAGAACATCAAGATCGTCACCACGCCATCGTGTTGACGGAACTCTTCCCCGACACTTTGCTGGATCGGAGTCCGGGGATCATCATCGAGCTGAACGTGTGCTAAAACTCGGAGGTGCCGTAGTTTCGGTGCTTGATCGGTCGGGCCGTGAAGACGTACGACTACATCAACCACGTTGTGCTAACGCTTCCACTGTCGGTCTACAAGGGTACGTAGATCACACTCTCCCCTCTCGTTGCTATGCATCACCATGATCTTGCGTGTGCATAGGAAGTTTTTTGAAATTACTACGTTCCCCAACATAGTCAACATCGGTGAACATCTTCATGTTGATCGTATCTTCTATACGACTCATGCTCGACCTTTCGGTCTTCTATGTTCCAAGGCCATGTCTGTACATGCTAGGCTCGTCAAGTCAACCTAAGCGTATTGCGTGTGTAAATCTGGCTTACACCCGTTGTATTCGAACATTAGAATCTATCACACCCGATCATCACGTGGTGCTTCGAAACAACGAACCTTCGCAACGGTGCAAAGTTAGGGGGAACACTTTCTTGAAATTATTACGAGGGAACATCTTATTTAAGCTACCGTCGTTCTAAGCAAATAAGATGTAAAACATGATAAACATCACATGCAATCAAATTGTGACATGATATGGCCAATATCATTTGCTCCTTTTGATCTCCATCTTCGGGGCTCCATGATCATCTTTGTCACCGGCATGACACCATGATCTCCATCATCATGATCTCCATCATTGTGTCTTTTTGAAGTTGTCTCGTCATCTATTACTTCTACTACTATGGCTAACGCTTTAGCAATAAAGTAAAGTAATTACATGACGTTTATGTTGACACACAGGTCATAAATAAATAAAGACAACTCCTATGGCTCCTACCGGTTGTCATACTCATCGACATGCAAGTCGTGATTCCTATTACAAGAACATGATCAATCTCATACATCACATATATCATTCATCACATCCTTTTGGCCATATCACATCACACGACACATGCTGCAAAAACAAGTTAGACGTCCTCTAATTGTTGTTGCAAGTTTTTTACGTGGCTGCTATAGGTTTCTAGCAAGAACGTTTCTTACCTACGCCAAAACCACAACATGATATGCAAATTTATATTTACCCTTCATAAGGACCCTTTTCATCGAATCTGATCCGACTAAAGTGGGAGAGACAGACACCCGCCAGCCACCTTATGCAACTAGTGCATGTCAATCGGTGGAACCAGTCTCACGTAAGCATACGTGTAAAGTCGGTCCAGGCCTCTTCATCCCATGATGCTGCCGAATCAAGATAAGACTAGTAACGGCAAGCAAATTGACAATATCCACGCCCACAACTGCTTTGTGTTCTACTCGTGCATAGAAACTACGCATAGACCTAGCTCATGATGCCACTGTTGGGGAACGTAGCAGAATTTTAAAATTTTCTATGCATCACCAAGATCAATCTATGGAGTCATCTAGCAACGAGGGAGAGAGGAGTGCATCTACATACCCTTGTAGATCGCGTGCGAAAGCGTTCAAGAGAACGGGGTTGATGGAGTCATACTCGTCGTGATCCAAATCACCGATGACCAAGTACCGAACGAACAGCACCTCCGCGTTCAACACACGTACAGTTGGGAAGACATCTCCTCCTTCTTGATCTAGCAAGGAGGAAGGAGAGGTTGATGAAGATCCAGCAGCATGACGGCGTGGTGGTGGATGCAGCAGGATCCCGGCAGGGCTTCGCCAAGCGCAAGTGGGAAGGAGAGGTGTTACGGAGGGAGAGGGAGGCACCTAGAGCAAGGGTGCGGCTGCCCTCCCTCCCCCCTCTTTATATAGGGGCCTTGGGGGGGGCGCCGGCCCTAGGAGATGCAATCTCCAAGGGGGCGGCGGCCAAGGGGTGGCTTCCCCCCCAAGCCAAGTGGGGGGCGCCCCCACCCCTAGGGTTTCCCAACCCTAGGCGCAGGGGAGGCCCAAGGGGGGGGCGCACCATCCCACTAGGGGCTGGTTCCCCTCCCACTTCAGCCCATGGGGCCCTCCGGGATATGTGGCCCCACCCGGTGGACCCCCGGGACCCTTCCGGTGGTCCCAGTACAATACCGGCGACCCCCGAAACTTTCCTGATGGCCGAAACTGGACTTCCCATATATAAATCTTTACCTCCGGACCATTCCGGAACTCCTCGTGACGCCCGGGATCTCATCCGAGACTCCGAACAACTTTCGGATTACTGCATACTAATATCTCTACAACCCTAGCATCACCGAACTTTAAGTGTGTAGACCCTACGGGTTCGGGAGACATGTAGACATGACCGAGACGCCTCTCCGGTCAATAACCAATAGCGGGATCTGGATACCCATGTTGGCTCCCACATGCTCCACGATGATCTCATCGGATGAACCACGATGTCGAGGATTCAATCAATCCGTATACAATTCCCTTTGTCAATCGGTACGTTACTTGCCCGAGACTCGATCGTCGGTATCCCAATACCTTGTTCAATCTCGTTACCGGCAAGTCACTTTACTCGTGCCGTAATGCATTACCGAGTGGGCCCAGAGATACCTCTCCGTCATACGGAGTGACAAATCCCAGTCTCGATTCGTGCCAACCCAACAGACACTTTCGGAGATACCTGTAGTGTACCTTTATAGTCACCCAATTACGTTGTGACGTTTGGCACACCCAAAGTACTCCTACGGTATCTGGGAGTTGCACAATCTCATGGTCTAAGGAAATGATACTTGACATTCGGAAAAGCTACAGCAAACGAACTACACGATCTTTGAGCTATGCTTAGGATTGGGTCTTGTCCATCACATCATTCTCCTAATGATGTGATCCCGTTATCAATGACATCCAATGTCCATAGTCAGGAAACCATGACTATCTTTTGATCAACGAGCTAGTCAACTAGAGGGTCACTAGGGACATGTTGTGGTCTATGTATTCACACATGTATTACGATTTCCGGATAACACAATTATAGCATGAACAATAGGCAATTATCATGAACAAAGAAATATAATAATAACCATTTTATTATTGCCTCTAGGGCATATTTCCAACAGATATGTTGGAGACGTATCAACTCCCCCAAGCTTAAACCTTTGCCTGTCCCGAAGCAATCCAGTTGATAAACTGAAAGTGAAAAAGAAAAGCTTTTACATACTCTTTTGCTCTTGTTTGCATAAATAAGCTTAAACAGCACCCAGGTTTTTAGCCAACATTATAACTAACCATGCTGACAATGACTCTTCAAGATTATATTAACTCATATCAATAACATAATCAGCCAACGAGCAATAATAAGATATCTCAAACGGCAACACGTTGTCAAAACAACCATGATATAATATGACAATAGTGGTATCTCGCTAGCCCTTTCTGAGACCGCAAAACATAAATGCAGAGCACCTCCAAAGTTCAAGCAACGACTAAACATTGTAATTCATGGTAGAAAAGATCCAATAATGATGCACCCAACATTAGCTACACACAATGCATAAGCATGACAGTAGTGCTCTCAGGTTCTGGCGCTTATTTTAGAAGGTGATGACACACCATAAAAGTAAATAGATAGTCCCTTCGCAGAGGGAAGCAGTGATTTGCAGAGGTGCCAGAGCTCAGGTTTTGACTCCATGGGGAGTTTTTGTTTGATTATTTGTAAGCTTTTTCTGTTTGCAGTTTGAGACTGGCATCCCTATTGCCGCCCTTTTCTCGTGCGATGGCGAGTGAATAAACACTCGACCTGAGAATAACCCGCTTAGCATGGAAGATACCGACCATCTCTTGTTGTTGTATGAATGATCCAGGCATACAAAAGGGATATTTATTAGAAGTTTTAGAGGTGTCACATGCAAGTTTACTTAGGACGGCACGGTAATACCACATATAGGTAGGTATGGTGGACTCATCTAGAATAACTTGGGTTCAAGTTTTTTGATGTACAAGCAGAATTCCCACTTAGTACGGGCGAAGGCTAGCAATTAGATTGAGAAGCGGCAATCTAGAGGCAACAACAGTCATGAACATGCATCATGCATAAGTAACATTGTACACTAGCATGAGTAGGATATGAACACCATGAACATAAATATCATAGAGGCTATGTTGGTTTTGATTCAACTACATGCATGAACATGTGCCAAGTCAAGCCACTCGAACATTCAGAGGAGGATACCATATCATCATACTACATCACAATCATTTTAACGCAATATTGATATCCAAGATACATCATTATCTACTCCCATCTACTTATGCATGGCATGCGAAACTATAATCTCTAATTGTCATTGCAAACATGTTTAATCATAATGGGCTGAATCATGGATACTAGGTTAAACATATTTACAAAAATAGAACAAGTCGAGTTCATACACGTTTATCTCTACCACTGCCAGTTCATCGAATATTGTCATTATTGCCTGTCACTTGCACGACCGAATGATGTGAAAATAATAATAGTGCAAGAGTGCCATGGACTAAGCTAGAATCTACAAACATTTTATTCAAGAGGAGAAGGCAAGGTAAAATGGACTCTTTGTTAGATCAACAGTTATGCATATGAGAGCCACTCAATCATTTTCATCGCGGTCTTCTCCTCGGTACAACTCGAATAAAATGAAAAGAAACTTAGAGAAACACAATGAAATAATTTTTGGAGTTTTCGATTTTCTTGAAACACAATAAAAGGGAAAAGCAAAAACGAGAAGTACACGAAAAAGCTTCCAACAAGCAAAAGAAGAACAAGGAAATCTTTTTGGGTTTTCTTTTTAGTACTACAACTAAGCATGCATAGCAAGTAAACTAACTACAACTATTTTTTTGGTTTTTCTAAAGTTTTTCAAACACACAAGAAGAAGCGAGAAAATAAATCTAACATGGATGATACAATGAAAAAGTGTGGACACCGAAAATTGGAATGAAATGTGTACATGAATATAAAGTCGGTGGAAACACGTACACCCCCAATCTTAGGCTTTTGGCCTAACTTGGTAATCAATCAGTAGCCTGGATAGTAGTCGGAGTGGTAGCTGACTGAGGCTCTCGGTGCAGATGCCTCTGCCTGCCGTGCCGCCTCGACTGCAGTGTTGTGGGCTCGGGCCTCGCTCTCAAGGATGAAATATCTTCCCTTGTTATGATAATCAAAAAGAGCAGGCACATGCAAATATGTGTGCACAAGAGACGCTTGGTTAAACAACAAGTTATAGGTGAAATTATGAATATTTCCTTTAATGATCTTATGATTTTTCATAGCATCAAAGTCTAAATACTGCGTGGGTAGGATAGGGTTAAAGGGCAAAGGTGAAACACCTAGCTCTCTTGCTAAACATGTGGCATAAATTCCTCCATAGAAATAGCCACTATTAGCGTTGTGTTGTAGCCTGCGTGCAACAATCGCCCCAAGATTATAACTTCTATCACCAGTGAGAGCAGCGCGTATGAGGCTCAAGTCTAGAGCACAAAGTGTACTACAATGTTGTTTGCCTACAATACACTTCCCATTGAATGAAGCAAAGTATTGAATTGTGGGAAAATGAATGCTCTTTATTCTACCTTGTGCCAGCCCCCTTGTCTCACCATAGCAAAGACTAGTCAAGAATGATTGGTACTCAGCCCTCGGCGGTTCGTCAAGCGAACCCCAGAATGGGAGTTTGCAATGATGAGCAAATCTCTCTAGTGATATGGTGAATGGATTTTCATATAGTTTAAATGACTCAATAGACTCACGTGGATGAAATTTAAATCCTTTGACAAATGATTCGATGAGAGTGTGGTCTTGATCGCACTTATCTAAAATGTAGGGACCGAGACCGGCATTGTGAACATATTTCTCAGATTCCTCCTTAATGCCCACACACACCATATAATCATCGCATGACCATAGACATGTTTTGGTGGCGGCATCTCAAATGGAACTTTCACTTGGTTCAACATAAGACCGACGAGCGGAGCTATCACAAGAAGATGCCCCCGAGGATCTCCTCCCCGAAGAACTCCTTCCAAATAGGTTCATCATGTTCGCGTACAATTTTCTCAAAAATTTTGGGTGACAAAAATTTATCAACAAAACTTTATAACATTGATAGCAACTACTCATAGGGATACATAGAGGCCATAGCAAGTATTCCAACTAATTAGAAATCTAAGAATTCAACATGCAAGCTCATCTATAGCAGCACCAAGAGTAGCTAATTATTCAAAATATAAACAACTAAAAAAACTAATTGGACAAACGAAGGAGTCACATACCAAGCAACAATCCCCCGAAACAGTTTCGGAAACAGAGCTTCGAGCAAAGAGATCAAAATCCGCGGGTTTGAGAGCAAGAAGACGGGAGAGAGAGCTATGGAGAATTTTTTTCTGGGGGTAGGTGATGGTGTGGTGTGAAGAGATAAGTGAGGGGGCCCACGTGGGGACCACAACCCACCAGGGCGCGCTTGGGGGTCCTGGCACGCCCAGGTGGGTCGTGCCCACCTGGTGCACCTCCTTCTGATATTATTTGCACCAGAAATTCTTAAATATTGAGAAAAAAATCGTATTAAATTTTCAGGGCATTCTGAGAACTTTTATTTTTGGATCATTTTTTTATTGCACGGAAAATTCAGAAAACAGGCAAGACATGGCATTTTATTTTATTTAACTAATAAAAACAGAAAACAAAAGGTAGGGATAGAAGGTAATGCTTACTAAATTCATCAACTTCATACCTCTCAAAAATGATGCATTAATAAGGTTGATTAGGTCTTATTAATAACCACTTTCGATTAGCATGAAACCAAAGAACTTTCGTAAATCACTAAGTTACCTCAATGGGGATATGAATGTTCCCAACAATAAGAATTTCATATTTCTTTTTGGCAGTAGGTAGAGGTAGTTGAAAACTTCCAATAGTGATTGTCGGAGATTTTTCAATAACATTAATACCATTCACTTGGAATTGTTTCTCCAGAAAGTGCACCGTATGCTCATTACCATTGATATGAAAAGTGATCTTGCTTTTATTGCAATCAATAACGGCCCCTGCAGTATTCAAGAAGGGTCTACCAAGGATAATCGACATGTTGTCGTCCTTGGGCATCTCAAGTATAACAAAGTCAGTCAAAATAGTAACATTAGCAACAACAATGGGCACATCCTCACAAATACCGATATGCATGGCAGTAGATTTGTCAGCCATTTGCAAAGATATTTCAGTAGGTGTGAGTTTATTCAAATCAAGTCTTTTATATAAAGAGAAAGGCACAACACTAACACCAGCTCCTAAATCACATAAAGCAGTTTTCACATAATTCTTTTTGATTGAGCAAGGTATAGTTGGTATTCCCGGATCTCCAAGTTTTTTAGGTACTCCATATTTAAAAGTATAATTAGCAAGCATGGTGGAGATTTCAGCTTCCGGTATTTTTCTCTTATTGGAGATGATGTCTTTCATATACTTTGCATAAAGAGGCATTTTAAGGATATCAGTCAAGCGAGCACGCAAAAAGACTGGCCTTAGCATTTCAGCAAAGCGTTCAAATTCTTCACCATCTTTCTTTTTAGCTGACTTAGTGATAACCCACAAGTATAGGGGATCGTAACAGTTTTCGAGGGTAGAGTATTCAACCCAAATTTATAGATTCGACACAAGGGGAGCCAAAGAATATTTGAAGGTATTAGTAGCTGAGTTGTCAATTCAACCACACCTAGAGATTAATTATCTGTAGCGTGATCAGTAGCAAAGTAGTTTGATAGTTTTGATAATAGTAGCAGTAGCAATGATAACGGTAACAGTGATAGCAATAGTTTTGTAGCAAGTGTAACAGTGATAGTAACTTAGCAAGTACAATATAAGATAAATTCGTAGGCATTGGATCAGTGACTTGTCGGATGATATTCATCATGAGACAGTTACAACCTAGGGCGATACGGTACTAGCTCCAGTTCATCTACATAATGTAGGCATGTATTCCGTAAATAGTCATGCATCCTTTATTAAAAGAACTTGCATGACATCTTTTGTCCTACCCTCCTGTGGCAGGGGGGTCCATATTGGAAACTAAGGGATGTTAAGGCCTCCTTTTAATAGAGAACCGGAACAAAGCATTAACACACGGTGAATACATGAACTCCTCAAACTACGGTAATCACCGGAAGAAATCCCGATTATTGTCACTCCGGGGTTACTGGATCATAACACGTAGTAGGTGACTATAACTTGCAAGATCGGATCTAGAACATGGATATAATGGTGGTAACATAAATGGTTCAGATATGAAATCATGGCACCCGGGCCCAGAGTGACAAGCATTAAGCATGGCAAAGTCATAGCAACATCAATCTAAGAACATAGTGGATACTACAGATCAAGCCCTAACAAAACTAACTCAATTACATGATGAATCTCATCCAACTCCTCACCGACCAGCGAGTCTACGAAGGAATTACTCACTCCCGGTGGGGAGCATCATGGAATTGGCGATGGAGAAGGGTTGGTGATGACGAAGAACGAAGACCCCCCTTTCCGGAGCCCAAACGGACTCCAGATCTGCCCTCCCGAGGAAGAACAGGGCTTGGCGGCGGCTCCATCTCGTGGATCGCGATAATTCTTTCTCCTTGTTTTTTCTCCAGAAATAGGATTTTATCGCGTTGGGTTCAGGGTCTGCGGGGCCACCAGGTGGGGATAACCCACCTGGGCGCGCCAGGAGAGGGGGCGCGCCCTGGTGGGTTGTGCCCACCCAGAGGCCCCTCTCCGGTAGGTCTTGGCTCCAAAAATTCTTATATATTATATAAAAATTCCTCGCAAAGTTTCATTCCATTCTGAGAAATTTTATTTCTGCACAAAAACAACACCATGGTAGTTTTGCTGAAAACAGCCTCAGTCCGGGGTTAGTTTCATTCAAATCATGCAAATTAGAGTCCAAAACAAGAGGAAAAGCGTTAGGAAAAGTAGATACGTTGGAGACGTATCAACTCCCCCAAGCTTAAACCTTTGCTTGTCCTCAAGCAATTCAGTTGATAAACTGAAAGTGAAAAAGAAAAACTTATGAACTCTTTTGCTCTTGTTTGCATAAATAAGCTTAAACAACACCCAGGTTTTTAGCCAACATTATAACTAACCATGCCGACAATAACTCTTAAAGATTATATTAACTCGTATCAATGACGTAATCAGCTAGCGAGCAATAATAAGACATCTCGAACGGCAACATGTTGTCAAAACAACCATGATATAATATGACAATAGTGGTATCTCGCTAGCCCTTTCTAGGACCGCAAAACATAAATGCAGAGCACCTCCAAAGTCCAAGCAGCGACTAAAGATTGTAATTCATGGTAGAAAAGATCCAGTTATGATGCACCCAACATTAGCTACACACAATACATAAGTCATGACAGTTATGTTCTCTCAGTTTCTAGCGCTTGTTTTAGAAGGTGACGACACAACATAAATGTAAATAGATAGTCCCTTCACAGAGGGAAGTAGTGATTTGCAGAGGTGTCAGAGCTCAAGTTTTAAAATAGAGATAAATGATATTTTGAGACATACACCCTTCTCTTTCACTTCACGACTATTATTATCAATATCTCCCATGCTAAATAGGCTAGTGGCGGTTCCCAAGTGATAAAAGTAAAGGTTTTGACTCCATTGGGAGTTTTTGTTTGATTATTCGAGCGATTACTCTTTTTGTATTTTGCTGTTTGGGACTGGGCATCCCTATTACCGCCCTTTTCTCGTGCGATGGCGAGTGGATAAACACTCGACCTGAGAATAACCCACTTAGCATGGACGATACCGACCACCTCCTGTCGTTCCATGAATGATCCAGGAACACAAAACAGATAAGTTTTTAGAAGTTTCTAGAGGTGGCACATGCAAATTTACTTAGGACGGCAGGGTAACACCGCATGTAGGCAGATATGGTGGACTCATCTGGAATAACTTTGGGCTCAAGGTTTTTGATGTACAAGCAGAATCCCCACTTAGTACAGGCGAAGGCTAGCAATTAGATTGAGAAGCGGCCAACTAGAGAGCAACAATGATCATGATCATGCATTATGCGTAAGTAACATTGGACATTAGCATGAGTAGGATATGAACACCATGAACATAAATATCATAGAGGCTATGTTGGTTTTGATTCAACTACATGCATGAACATGTGCCAAGTCAAGCCACTTGAACATTCAGAGGAGGATACCATACCATCATACTACATCACAAGCATTTTAACGCAATGTTGATATCCAAGATAAATCATTATTCACTCCCAACTACTTATGCATGGCATGAGAAACTATAATCTCTAATTGTCGTTGCAAACATGTTTAATCATAATGGGCTGAATCATGGATACTAGGTTAAACATATTTACACAAACAGAACAAGTTGAGTTCATACCAGTTTCTCTCTGCCACGACCAGTCCATCGAATATCGTCATTATTGCCTTTCACTTGCACGACCGAATGATGTGGAAATAATAATAGTGCAAGAGTGCCATGGACTAAGCTGGAATCTGCAAAACATTTTATTCCATAGGAGAAGGCAAGGTAAAACAGGCTCTTTATTAGTTCAACAATTATTCATATGAGAGGCACTCGACATTTTCATCGTGGTCTTCTCCTTGGTACAACTCGAATAAAAGAAAAGAAATTCAGAGAAACACACTGAAATATTTTTGGAGTCTTTGGTTTTCTGGAACAAGCGAATAGAAAGGGAAAAGCAAAAATGAGAAAAACTATTTACATGGGAAAGCTCCCAACAAGGAGAAGAAGAACAAGGAAATCTTTTTGGGTTTTCTTTTAATACTACAACTAAGCATGCATGGAAAGTAAACTAGCTACAACTAATTTTTTGGTTTTCTAAAGTTTTTCAAACACACAAGAAGAAAGCAAGAAAAATAAAATTTAAACATGGATGATACAATGAAAAAGTGTGAACACCGACAAGATAAATAAGTGAACATGAATGTAATGTCGGTGAGAAACACGTACTCCCCCAAGCTTAGGCTTTTGGCCTAACTTGGTAGTCGATCAGAAATCTGGATAGTAGTTGGCGTGTTAGCTCATGGAGGCTCTCGGTGCGGATGCCTTGGCCTGCCGTGCTGCCTCCACTACTGCGTTGTGAGCTCGGGCCTTGCTCTCAAGAAAAAAAATATCTTCCTTTGCCGTGATAATCAAAAAGAGCGGGCACAGGCAAATATGTGTGCACAACAGATTATAAGTGAAGTTGTCAACCTTTCCCTTGAGAATCTTATGTTCCTTTAGGGTGGCAAAATCTAAATACTGCGTGGGTAAGATAGGATCAAAGGGCAAGGGTGCAACACCCAGCCCTCGTGCTAAACGCGTACCATCCACCATAGAAATATCCACTGTTAGCGTTGTGCTGAAGTCTGCGTGCAACAATCGCTCCAACGTTATAATTCCTTTCACAGGTGAGAGCGGTGTGGATGAGGCTCAAGTCTGGAGCATAGAGTGTACTATAGTCTTGCTTGCCTACTATACATTTCCCGTTAAATAATGCAAAGTACTGAATTGCAGGAAAATGAATGCTCTTTATTCTACCTTGTGTCACTCCTATGTTCTCACCATAACAAAGACTAGTCAAGAATGTTTGGTAGCTTTTGATGGTTCATCAAGCGAGCCCCAATATGGGAGTTTGCAGTGGTAAGAAAAATTCTCTAGTGATATGGCAAATGGGTTATCATAAAGCTTAAATGACACCCTAGACTCATGGGGAAAGAATTTAAATCCTTTGACAAATGATTCAGTGAGAAGGTGGCGTTGTTCACACTTATCTGAAAGGTAGGGACCGAGACCAACATTCTGAACATATTGCTCAAATTCTTCTTTATTACCCACACTTATCATATACTCATCGCAAGGCCATAAGCATGTTTTGGTGGCGGCATCTCGAGTGGAACTTTCACTTGGTTCAACATATGACCGGCGAGCGGAGCTGTCACTAGAGGATGCCCCCGAGAATCGCCTCCTCGAGGAACTCCTTCCAAACAAGTTCATCATGTCCGCGTACAATATTCTGAAAATTTTTGGGTGACAAAAATTTGTCAACAAAACTTTATAAGATTGATATCAACTACTCATAGGGATACTTAGAGGGCATAGCAAGCATTCAAACTGCTTAGAACATTAAGAATTCAACATTGAAGCACATCTACAACAGCACCAAGAGTAGCTAATTATTCAAAATATAAACCACTAAGACAAAAACTAATTGGACCAACGGTGGAGTCACATACCAAGCAACAATCCCCCGAAACAGCTTCAGAAATGGAGCTTTGAGCAAAGAGATCGAAATCCGTGGGCTTAAGGGCAAGAACACGGGAGAGAGAGAGAGCAATGGAGTTTTTTTTCTGGAGGTAGGTGTGGTGTAAAGAGATAAGTGAGAGGGCCCACGTGGGGACCACAACCCACCAGGGCGCGCCTGGGGGTGCTGGCGTGCCCAGGTGGGTTGTGCCCACCTGGTGCACCTCCCTCTTATGTTTATTGCACCAAAAATTCTTAAATATTTAGAAAAAAATCATATTAAATTTTCAGGGCATTATGTGAACTTTTATTTTTGGGTCATTTTTTATTGCACGGGAAATTCAGAAAACAGACAAAACATGACATTTTATTTTATTTAACTAATAAAAACAGAGAACAAAAAGTGGGGACAGAAAGTAGTGCTTACTAAATTCATCAACTTCATATTGTTACAAAAATGATCCATTAATAAGGTTGATCAAGTCTTATTAACATCCACTTTCGATTAGCATGAAACCGAAGAACTTTTGTAAATTACTAAGTTACCTCAATGGGGATATGCATTTCCCCAACAATAAGCATTTCATGTTTCTTTTTGACAGTAGGTAGAGGTATTTGAAAACTTCCAATAGTGATTGTTGGAGATTTTTCCAATAACATTAATACCATTCACTTGGAATTGTTTCTTCGGAAAGTGCACCGTATGCTCATTACCATTGATATGAAAAGTGACGTTGCTTTTATTTCAATCAATAACAACCCCTGCAGTATCCAAGAAGGGTCTACCAAGGATAATCGACATGTTGTCGTCCTCGGACATCTCAAGTATAACAAAGCCAGTCAAAATGGTAACATTAGCAACAACAATGGGCACATCCTCACAGATACCTATAGACATGGCAGATGATTTATCAGCCATTTGCAATATTTTAGTAGGTGTGAGTTTATTCAAATCAAGTCTTTTATATAAAGAGAAAGGCATAACACTAACTCCTGCTCCTAAATCACACAAAGCAGTTTTCACATAATTCTTTTTGATAGAGCAAGGTATAGTTGGTATTCCCAGATCTCCAAGTTTTTTAGGTACTCCATCTTTAAAAGTATAATTAGCAAGCATGGTGGAGATTTCAGCTTCCGGTATTTTTCTCTTATTGGAGATGATGTCTTTCATATACTTTGCATAAAGAGGCATTTTAAGGATATCAGTCAAGCGAGCACGCGAAAAGACTGGCCTCAGCATTTTAGCAAAGCGTTCAAATTCTTCATCATCATTCTTTTTAGTTGACTTGGGTGGAAAAGGCATAGGTTTTTGAACCCACGGTTCTCTTTCTTTACCATGTTTTCTAGCCACAAAGTCCCTTTTATCATACGTTTTATTCTTAGATTGTGGGTTATCAAGATCAACAGGTGGTTCTATTTCAACATAATTATTTGGTTCTTTATTATTTGGTTGAGAGTCTTCATGAACATCAACATTATCTTTTTAATTATCACTAGGTGAGTGTTCATTACCAGACTGAGTTTCAGCATCAGAGATAGAAACTTCATTATCTATGTCAGGAGGTTTCTCTATTTCAGGTTCACTAGGAGCATGTGAAGTCCTATCATTCTTCCATTTCTTTTTCTTTTTAGAAGAACTAGGTGCACTAGTGTTAGCTCTTTGTGAATCTTGTTCAATTCTTTTTGGGTGTCCCTCAGGATAAAGTGGTTCCCGAGTCATTTTACCTCCTCTGGTTGCAACTCTAACAACAAAGTCATGCATATTATTATTCATTTCATCAAGCAATTCTCTTTGAGATTTGGCAACTTGTTCTAACTGGGTTTGAACCATAGAAGCATGCTTTCCAACACCTCTAACATCATTTGTGTAACGCCCTTGATGCGGCTATATCTCCTACGTGTCGAGGCACGACTTAGAGGCATAACCGCATTGAAAGCAATGTCGCAAGTTAGGCAATATTCACAACATCCCATGTAATATAGATAATAAAAGGGAGATACATAGTTGGCTTACACTCGCCACGTCAATCAAAGTACATAAATAGCATTACAACATTCAAACACTCATGGCCCGACTACGACGCCAAAATAAAGATAACCCAACATGCGACACAGTCCCGATCGTCCCAACTGGGCACCACTACTGATCATCAGGGAAAGACACATAGTAACGGCGTGAGTCCTCGTCGAACTCCCACTTGAGCTCAAGCGCGTCATCTGGAACGGAGTCATCGGGTCCTGCATCTGGTTTGGAAGTAATCTGTGAGCCACAGGGACTCAGCAATCTCGCACCCTCGCGATCAAGACTATTTAAGCTTATAGGTAAGGCAAGGTAAATATGTGGAGCTACAGTGAGCGACTAGCATATATGGTGGCTAACCTGTTCGCAAAAGAGAGCGAGAAGAGAAGGCAAGGCGAGAACGAATAACTAGAGAACAACCTGCGGCAAGCATTACTCCAACACCGTGTTCACCTCCCGGACTCCGCCGAGAAGAGACCATCACGGTAACTCACACAGTTGATTCATTTTAATTAAGTTAAGGTTCAAGTTATCTACAACCGGACATTAACAATTTCCCATCTGCCCATAACCGTGGGCACGGCTTTCGAAAGTTCAAATCCCTGCAGGGGAGTCCCAACTTACCCCATGACAAGCTCTCATGGTCAACGAAGGAATAGACCTTCTCCCGAGACATTCCGATCAGACTCGGTATCCTGGTTCTACAAGACACTTCGACAAGTTAAAACAAATCCAGCAACACCGCCCGAATGTGCCGACAAATCCCGATAGGAGCTGCACATATCTCGTTCTCAGGGCACACTCAGATGAGACTAGCTACGAGTAAAACCAACCCTCAAGTTGCCCCGAGGTGGCCCCGCAGGCAGCTCAGTCGGACCAACACTCAGAGGAGCACTAGCCCAGGGGGGGTTAAATAAGATGACCCTCGGGCTCCGGAAACCCAAGGGAAAAGGGGCTAGGTGGCAAATGGTAAAACCAAGGTTGGGCATTGCTGGAAAAGCTTTAATCAAGGCGAACTATCAAGGGGTTCCCATTATCACCCAACCGCGTAAGGAACGCAAAATCCGGGAACATAACACCGATATGACGGAAACTAGGGCGGCAAGAGTGGAACAAAACACTAGGCGAGAGGACGAGCCTTCCACCCTTTACCAAGTATATAGATGCATTAAGATAACAAGGCAATATAATGATATCCCAACAAGTAAATAATGTTCCAACAAGGAACGGTCTCCAATCTTCACCTGCAACTAGCAACGCTATAAGAGGGGCCGAGCAAAGCGGTAACATAGCCAATCAACGGTTTGCTAGGACATGGTGGGTTAGAGGTTTGACATGGCAATTTGGGAGGAATGATAAACAAGTGGTAGGCATCGTAGCATAGGCATAGCAAAAGAGCGAGCATCTAGCAAAGCAAAGATGGTAGTGATTTCGAGGGTATGATCATCTTGCCTGCAAAGTTGTCAGAGTTGACTGGATCCTCGAAAGCAAACTCAACGGGCTCCTTGTTAGCGAACTCATCTCCCGGCTCTACCCAAACAAGACAAACAAGCAACAAGGACACAATCAACCACGTGCAAAGCTCAAACAATATGATGCAAACATGGTATGCTATGCGGGATGCGATATGCGATGCATATGCAAGATTTGACAAGGAATGCATGAACCTGGCCTCAACTTGGAAATCCAAGTGTGCCACTGGAAAGGTGAGATTAAATCGATTGAAAACGATATAAAGATCACCGGAATCGGAGTTACGGTTTGGAAATGGCAAGCAATTCAAATATGGCACCGGTCTGCGATTTACAGCAAGTAGCCATCTAAATGCAACAAGATGAACATGCTACAGCACCAAAACATGGAAAAAAAATACATGGAAGGGATCCATTCATGATGCTTAACAAAAGATGAACACTGAGCTACGGCCAATTCATCCATTAACAGGTTCAAACAAGCATGGCAAAAATGCATTTGGTAAACAGATTTCAGACTTAGTGAAATTAACACTTGTCTGGAATTTCAGATCAGGTAGCACACTTTGGAGCATGAAAACTATATGCTACAGGACCTGAACATGGCAAAGTAAAGCATGGCATGGAGCTACTCAAAGAGCTAAACAAAAGTCCCTTAGTGACCTTGAGCCAAAAGGGATCAGAAAATACATTTGCAAGCATGTGAACATGGCAAAAACATAATCAGATCACAGACTTGGTGAAAAAACTGGAGCATGCAAATCAGATATCAAGTAGGCATGTTTACGAGCTCGATGCACTCACTACAGAGCAAGTCATGACAATCTAAGCATGCAACCATCAAGAATACACATTATACAAGCTAGAAATGACCAGAACAATAGCATAGCATGCACGGATCAACCACAACATCCTCGGCAAAATCGCTAACAAGTAGACAATCTGCCCAGATTCACGAAATGGCAAAAGTAGAGCTCGATTGACTCAGGATAGGGTGCTCCATAATTGCAAACAAAGACATGGATGGATAGAGCACTACAAGATTAACAAAACATCCTTACTGATCATCCTCAAAAGAGGCACGGATCACTAGGAAACAACATGAACATATGGCATATTGAGATAAATAGATCAAGGACTTAGTGGAAATGCCAAGTCCCTGAAATCAACATTAACGAATGCACGACTTTGCAAGCTTGTGCTAGTCACCACACACATCACAAAAATACATGGGTTGCACCTCTGGAAAGATGGCAAAACATATAACAAAACACATGTAGAGCTCAGGGGCATATCATGCACACATTAATCATGGCAAAAATGACAAATGTCTAATTGGAGCAGCAGATCTGACAATTATCCCAAATAGCATTCTTCCAACAGCATTTCGAGCATCAAGATGAACTGAAATGAAAATGATGCAATGAGATGAAATGATGTACTCTCTGAGACGAACATTTTGATATGCTATGTGCCCAAAATGGAGCTACGGATGCGGAGTTACGATGCGATGAACATAGCAAAGAAATTAGGGTTTTGGGCAAAAAGTCAACCCGATCCCGATCTGGATCTGGAGGGGTACTGTAGCGGCGGCGCGTTCTACGAGGTTCGACGGGGAGGCCGGCGCCGGAGTTCGTCGGGGAAGCGGGGGCCGGCCGGACCTCGCCGGATCCGGGCCGGGGCGGCGCTAGGGCGAGGCGGCGGTGAGGGCGTCGGCGGGGGCGCGCTAGCCGGCGAGGAGGCGGCGTCGCGGTGCTCCGGCAAAGGGCGGAGAGCTGCCGGAAATGGCGCATGGCGGCGCCAGCGGCCGGGTGCGAGGGAGAGGCGGGGCGACGCGGGATGGAGGCGGCGGGGCGACGTGGGCCTCGGGGGCCCCGAGCGGGCCTGGGGGGCCTCGGGCGGCGGCGGCGATGTGGGGCTCGCCCGGCCACGTGGCGGTGGCTGGCTGGTCGGCGGTGGCGGGCGGATGTGTCCGGCCCGATTCGGACACGTCCGGCGGCGAGGGGAGCCGGTTTTTAGGGTTTGGACGAAGGGGATCCGGAATTTGGAGGAGGGGGTCTATATATAGAGGTAGAGGGAGCTAGGAGTGTCCAAATGAGGTGCGGTTTTCGGCCACGCGATCGTGATCGAACGCTCTAGATGATGGAGAGGGTTTTGGTGGGTTTTGGGCCAAAATGGAGGGGTGTTGGGCTGCAACACACACGAGGCCTTTTCGGTCCCTCGGTTAACCGTTGGAGTATCAAACGAAGTCCAAATGGTACGAAACTTGACAGGTGGTCTACCGGTAGTAAACCAAGGCCGCTTGGCAAGTCTCGGTCCAATCCAGAAGTGTTTAATCCCCACACTCGAAAGAAAGGTAGAAATGACCACCGGAGGAGAACGAAGCGCCGGAATGCAAAACGGACAACGGGGAAAATGCTCGAATGCATGAGACGAACACGAATGCAAATGCAATGCACATGATGACATGATATGAGATGCATGACAATGATAACAACACACGGAGACAAAAACCCGAACCCGAGAAAATAAAATAACTTAAGGCCGGAAACGGCAAGAGTTGGAGTACATATTGGGAAAATCATATCTGGGGTGTTACAACACTCCACCACTACGAAAGGATCTCGTCCCGAGATCTAGGACTGAAAGAACGCCGGGCATTCAGAACAGAGGTGATCCTCGTGTTCCCAGGTAGCTTCACGGTCGGAATGGTGTGACCACTTGACTTTGAGGAATTTGATTGACTTGTTGCGAGTCTTGCGTTCAGTGTCTTCAAGAATAGCAACGGGGTGCTCATGATAAGAGAGATCTTCTTGGAGCTCAATGTCCTCGAAGTTGATGGTGTGGTCAGGAGTCTTGAAGCACTTTCGAAGCTGAGAGACATGGAACACGTCATGCACATTTGCAAAGTTTGAAGGAAGCTTGAGTTGATAGGCGAGATCGCCTCTCTTGCTGACGATCTTGAAAGGTCCCACATATCTAGGGGCAAGCTTCCCTTTGATACCGAAGCGACGAGTACCTTTCATTGGAGAGACGTGGAGGTAAACATGATCTCCGATCTCGAAAGCCAAATCACGGTGCTTACTATCATAGTAGCTCTTCTGGCGGGATTGGGCTGCTTTGAGGTTATCTCGAATGACTTTGCACATTTCCTCTACCTCTGTGATTAAGTCATTACCCAAAAGATGACGTTCACCGGTTTAGACCAGTTAAGAGGGGTACAACACTTCCTGCCATACAGAATTTCGAATGGGGCCTTGCCCGAACTTGCTTGAAAACTGTTGTTGTAGGAGAATTCAACATAAGGAAGACAATCCTCCCACTTCATGCCAAAGGAGATCACACAAGCCCTGAGCATATCTTCAAGAATCTGATTGACACGCTCGACTTGACCGCTAGTTTGAGGATGGAAAGTTGTACTGAAGCAGATGTTGGTGCCCATGGCCTTCTGAAAAGAATCCCAAAACTTGGAGGTAAAGATGCTGCCACGGTCTGAAGAGATCACTTGTGGAATACCGTGTAGAGAGACAATCTGAGAGGTATACAGCTCCGCCAATTGAGCTGTAGTGATTGACTCTTTGATAGGCAGAAAGTGAGCCACTTTAGTGAGTTTGTCGATGACAACGAATATAGCATCATTGCCACGTTTGGACTTTGGAAACCCAGTCACGAAGTCCATCTCAATGTGGTCAAACTTCCATTCTGGAATGGCAAGAGGTTGGAGGAGACCAGCTGGCCTTTGGTGTTCTGCCTTCACTCTTCTGCAGACATCACATTCATTCACGAACTGAGCAATCTCGCGCTTCATTCGAGTCCACCAATAAGCCTGCTTGAGGTCCTGATACATCTTCGTGTTCCCAGGGTGGATGGAGAGGAGAGAATTGTGAGCCTTGTTCATGATCACTTTACGAAGGTCACCTTTGGGCACAACAATACGATCCTCGAAGAAGAGAGTATCCTTGTCATCAAGGCGGTAGCACTTGTACTTGGGTTGACTCTTGGCAATCCCAATCTTCACCTTTTTCACCATAGCATCCAGAAGTTGAGCTTGGCGAATCTGGTCTTCCAAGGTAGGAGAGACTTGAAGGTTGGCAAGGAAACCTTGAGGAACAACTTGCAGATTAAGTTTGCGGAAAGCTTCACAAAGCTCGGGTTGATAAGGCTTGAGAATCAGACTGTTGCAATAAGCCTTTCTGCTCAAAGCGTCAGCAATCACATTGGCCTTTCCTGGAGTATACTCGATACTTGGATTATACTCTTGAAGCATTTCGACCCATCGAGTCTGCCTGAGGTTGAGATTAGGCTGAGTGAAGATGTACTTGAGACTCTTGTGGTCAGTGAAGATGTCCACTTTTCTTCCCAATAAGAGATGTCTCCAAGTCAAAAGAGCATGCACAACTGCCGCCAACTCAAGGTCATGAGTGGGGTAGTTCTTCTCGTTGGGCTTCAACTGGCGAGAGGTATAAGCCACAACTTTCTTCTCTTGCATCAACACTGCGCCAAGACCTTGGAGAGAGGCATCGCAAAAGACCTTGTACGGTTTGGATTCATCAGGAGGAGTTAGAATTGGAGCAGTGACCAATTTCTCTTTCAAAGTGTTGAAAGCGATGTCACATTCCGGAGACCAAACGTACTTGACGTGCTTCTGGAGAAGATTTGAGAGAGGCTTCGCGATCTTAGAAAAGTTTTCAACGAATCTTCGCGAGTAGCTTGCGAGACCGAGGAAGCTACGGAGTTGCTTCACGTTCTGAGGTGGTTCCCAATTCACAATTGCAGACACCTTCTCAGGATTCACCGCAATGCCCTTGGCAGAGATGATATTACCAAGATAAAGAACCTCATCGAGCCAAAATTCGCACTTGGAGAACTTGGCGTAGAACTTGTGTTCCGTGAGCTTATCGAGTACCAAACGCAAGTGCTTGGCATGATCTTCCTTGTTCTTCAAAAAGACCAGAATGTCGTCGAGATAGACCAAAACGAAGTCATTGGTGTAGGCGTTGAAGATGAAGTTCATCACGCGAGAGAACGTCGGAGGAGCGTTGACGAGGCCAAAAGACATGACAGTGTATTCATATGAACCAAAGCTTGTCCTGAAAGCCGTCTTGGGAATATCTTGCTCACGGATTCGGATCTGATGATAACCCATACAGAGATCAAGCTTGGAGAATACTTGGGCACCTTTGAGTTGTTCGAACAGCTCATTGATGTTGGGAAGTGGGTATTTGTTCTTGATGGTCTTCTTGTTCAATGGACGGTAGTCAACACAAAGTCGGTCCGTTCCATCCTTCTTCTTCACAAAAAGAACACCACAACCCCGTGAAGAAGAACTAGGTCGGATGAGGCCCATTCTCTCTTGAACATCGAGTTGTTTCTTCAGCTCCTTCAACTCTTCAGGTCCGAGCTTGTAAGGACGCTTGCACACTGGTTCCGTGCCAGGCTCAAGATCGATGACGAATTCAACTGGCCGGTGCGGAGGCATTCCTGGAAGCTCTTCTGGAAAGACATCTTGATATTCGCAAATGACTGGAATTTGCGAGATGGCATCCAGTTCACCCTTCTCATTGAGAGAAAACAGATGGATTGTATTATCCTGAGCGGCAAAGACAATTACATCCTCAAACGAATGAGTCAATTGAATCTGCCTGGCTGCACAATCAAGATGAGCCTTGTGCTTAGAAAGCCAATCCATCCCGAGAATAAGATCAATATCCGAGTTACCAAGAACCATTGGAGAAGCCAGAAACTTGAAATCACCCATCATGATAGAAATATCCGGAACCATCATACTAGAACTCAGACGCTTAGCCGAAGAGACGACTTGCATAGCTCTAGGTAATGCCTTAGTACTAAAATTGTTCTCTGATGCAAATGGGAATGACATGAAGGAATGCGATGCACCAGAGTCAAAAAGTACTTTTGCGGGAATATCATTAACAGGAAGGTTACCCATGATGACATCTGACGAGTCCTCCGCCTGAGCTGCATTCATCATGTTGACCTTGGCGTGCTTGGGGTTATGCTTGACCACAACTGTACTTGCCGATCTCACAGGAGGAGGAGGAGGAAGACGCCTCTGATTGAAGCATTTGTTGGCATAGTGACCCTTCTGTTGGCACTTGTTGCACGTGACCTCTGAAAGCGGACAGTGATACGGAGCACTCGATCTTGGAGCTTGAGACGAAGTCTTGTTCTGAAAGCCAGGGTTGGGGTGGGAAGATCCACTGCCACCTTTGCTCTTCTGATACGGCTGACGGAACGGAGGAGGAGGAAGCCAATACTTCTACTGCTTGGCGACTTGAGTAGAGGAAGAAGGAGTAGCATCTCTGACTCGCTTCTTGGAAGCATCACACCTCAGTTGAGCAGCCTCTTGCTTCAATGCCATGTTGTAGAACTCATCATATCTCAAAGGCTCAAAGAGAACAAGAGCTAGCTGAATTTCTTCTCTGAGACCACCCCTGAACTGATATATCATGCTCTTCTCGTCAGGGACGTCCTGCTTAGCAAAGCGGGCGAGCTTCTGAAACAACTTGTTGTAGTCATAGACAGACAAAGAGCCTTGCTTCAGGTTGCGGAATTCCTCACGCTTGCTTTCAACCACGCTCTGAGGAATATGATGAGCTTTGAAGTCTTGACGGAATTCATCCCAGGTAATCACACGGCCTCCTCTGGAATCCTTGTACTGCTGGAACCATTCTGCAGCTTGGTCTTTGAGTTGGAAGGAAGCGAACTTGACAAAGTCCTCAGGCCTGACGTTACTGCACTCGAAATGCTTGCACAGATCCACGAGTCAATCGTCAGCATCAGTTGCCTCAGCACAATTGCTGAAAGTCTTTGGCCCGTTAGCAAGGAACTGGTTGAGTGTAGCAAAGTGATTCTGATTGTTGCCTTGGTTGCCTTGGTTCGCTTGATTGCACTCTTGAAGAATTTGCATGATCAACTGCGTGTTTGCATTGGTTGCGGCCATCACGGCTTGCCATGCCTCCGGAGGAGGTGGAGGTGGTGGCGGATCATTGATTCTGATTCTGATTGGTGCTCTTAGCGGGAGCCATCCTGAAGAGGGTGACAACCGTTAGCACATTGACAGATAAAATGAAGCTGAATCAAATGGGTTGAAATTGCAACATATAGTCTTCACATCCGAACATAAGAACGAATGCATTCCACTTGAAATGGTCACATATCCATAAATTGAGAAGCCACTTAGAATTTAGGTAGAGAAATAAATCAACAAGGTACGTGTCGGTGTACTAGAGTAGGGGTACCCTAGTATCCCGAACTTGTGCACGGGCAGTCGCAGCATGCCGCGGCAAGGCTTGCCGGGTGACCGCCAAGGTCCTCCGTGGTTCCTTTGGAGCCATTCAAGAACAAAGTATCCAAGCCAAGGAGACAAGACCCCGGCAAGAGGAGCTTGCCGGGAAGGCCAACCAAGGCAAGGCGCTTAAGGAGACAAGACCCCGGCAAGAGGAGCTTGCCAGGAAGGCCAAACAAGGCATCTCAAGGAACTTGCCACGACACGCCACGCATCCCGGCAAGGCCCGGTGAGCGACAAGCTCCCGGACGCGACAAGACAACGACCGCGGCAAGGCTCTTGCCGCGGCAAGCCACCACTCCGTGCCCGCGCTCCAGCACATCCACCAACGTGTCGCTCTGGGACCCTTCCAGGCGTACGTGGCGGGAGGCTGTGCAGCCAGCGGTGCGCGGTGGCAAGCGGCACTGACAAGATTGCCATCGTGGCGAGCGGTGGCGTCCCTGACGGTCCCTTTTGCACTATTTAGGCGACGCAGACGGGCATTTAATGCCCTTGTCCCCTGCCGTCAGGGTTAGGTATGATACACTGTAGCAGGTAGTTGTACCAGCCGCAACACCTTTCCATTTTTACCCTTGTCTACGTTGCCACCTGTCGGTGACCCCTTGAGCATATAAAAGGAGGCCCATGCGCAACGTAGAAAGGGGAGGAGGAGAACACTCACGCTCGGTCTCGTTAGCTGCCGGGGTGTACTGTAGCACTCCGCGCTCCCGAGCAAGAACTCAATACAAACCATAAAGGAGGAGTAGGGTTTTACGCATCCGTGCGGCCCGAACCTGGGTAAACCGCTCGTGTGCTTCGCCTCGATCCGCTCTTCGCGCCACCCTCGCCCCCGCCGAACCGAAAGGGACTCAGTCCGCCGGTCCCATAGGTGCTCGTGGATTAGTCCCCTAGCATCTTTGGCGCGCCAGGTAGGGGGCGTCGAGGTTGTGTGAACCAGATCCGGCGTTCACACGAACTAGATCTTCATCATCTTCATCGACATGCCGCCGAAGAAGAAGGCTTCGGAGGCGGCTGCTCCATGCGCGCCGAACCCACCACCGCCGGAGCAAACGGCTGATGGGGCAGACGCCGGCGGAAGAACGGGCGTCGACGAGGGAGCTCACGGTGCTGCCAGGTCCAAGGACAAGGCTGCGCTGCCCATCGGCGGCGTAGCCGGCTCCCACAATGACCGGGCGCACTCCAAGACCTCGGCGTCCGTACATGCACTGCGCCCATCTCAGGAGGCGTGGGACCGGCAGCGTCATGGTACTCACGGTACCATGCGTTTGCTGGACCAAGATCGAGCTGGTGGATCTCGGAGTGCTCAAGACCAGCATGCACGCCAACATGCTGGCACGAGCGAGGCACGGTCGCCTGGACGGGATACTGCTCCTTCTAACATAGTTAGAAGTCCGAGCCTATCCCGCTCCTCGCACCGTTCGCCACCGCCACCCGCCACTACAGTAGAAGCTTTGGCGCGAGCTCAACTGCTCCTGGACTACCCTCCAACGGCAGACAAGACCGACGACTGGAGGGCCACCATTCAGAGTCTCATCGGCTTCGCCAACGGCGACACTCAACGGCAGCCGAGCACGTCGCAGCCGCGGCAAGTCAGCCAGGCACGAGCCGGTGGCGACAAGACCGGTGGGGGTGCAACCACTGTGCACTCTCCGCCCCGAAGGCCAAAATCGGCGACTCGTCGGATCCACCTCGACAGCGACTCCACCGCGTCATCAGATCCACGAGCTCGTCGCGATCAGCGCCAAGTTCTTCATGAACGACAGCAAGAAGACGCTCGTACTCGCATCGAGCGCCGAAGAGAAGCGCGACGTCAATCGGACCAGCGCGCTGAGCCCTCTGTCGACATGCATGCGCCAGGGGAACCAGGTGACTTGCCGTACGCGGTAGGTTGCCCTGTGTTTACTCGTGAGCTGCGGCAAGTCCAGTGGCCCAGCACGAAGAATTTCAAGCCAGACGTACCAGAGAAGTACGACGGCAAGTCGCATCCGTCGGAGTTCCTCAGCATCTACACCATCACGGTGCAGGCTGCCGGGGGGCGGGACGACAAGATCCTTGCCAACTACTTCCCACTGGTGCTCAAGCCCAACGTCAGATCCTGGCTCATGCACTTGCCAGACGACTCCATATCCTCCTGGGCAGACCTATGCCATCAGTTTGTCGGCGCCTTTACAGGCGGCCACAAACCTCATGGCCAAGAGAGTGACCTCCATCTGCTCGCCCAGAAGGAAGGAGAGCCCCTGTGCAAGTACATTCAGAGATTCAGCCGTGTACAGCACAACATCCCAGATGTCCACCCTGCCGCGGTCATCAGCACGTTCCATCAGAACGTGCGTAACCGCAGGATGCGGGAGGAGATGGCGATGTGCAAGATCAGAGACGTCAGTGAGCTGTATGCCCTGGCCGACAAGTGTGCACGTGCCGAGGAAGGGAGGAAACTCCCCGGAGAGAATACAGGAGCAGGAGGATCTGACAGCGAGGATGCTGCCCCGGCAAAGAAAAACCGGCGGCGGAACAACAGGAAGAAGAAAGGCAAAGATGTGCTAGTCATTGAGCAGTCCGGCAACGAAGGTGGCGCCAAGAAAGCCAAAGCTGGTAGCTCCGGCAAGGAGATTGCCGCATGCACCAACTGCCAGACTGTGGCGGTCGCCGACAAGCAGGACGGCACCGACAAGCAGTACTGCAAGATCCACTGCACCAAGGGCCATGACCTCCAGAGCTGCAAGAAGGTCGAGCAGCTTGCCCAGCAGCAAAAGGCTGAATACGAGCGACGCGACAAGGAGAGGGCCCAAGGAGGCGCTAGAGAATCCGGCAAGAAGCGCGCCGGCCGGGGAGGACGCCGCGGCAAGGCCAAGCAGCGGCAAGGAGACAGACCTCCCCGCGGCTGCGACAAGGATGAAGATGACGACGACGACGAAGACATGGATGATGTCGAGACCAGTGAGCAGGAGTTCCAGAAAGCCACAGAGGTCTTGTGCATTGACGGCGGTGCTTCTCTGCATACTTCGCACCGCCAACTCAAGCAGTGGGTGCGGGAAGTCAATGCGGCGGAACCACCTGTCGAGTCACGCAAGCTTCTGAAATGGTCCAGCACGCCTATCATCTTTGATATTGAGGACCACCCTGATCGCACAACTGCGGTCGGGTGCTTGCCGATGTTGGTTTCACCAACTATCCGCAACCTCAAGGTCACTAAGATGCTAGTTGACGGCGGGGCCGGCTTGAACCTGATCTCCTCCGCTGTACTCCAGAAACTCCAGATCCCTGACAGCGAGCTTGAAGAGACCGGCACATTCCAAGGAATCAACCCGGGAAGGAGCAAGCCGAAGGGGAAGGTCACGTTGCCAGTAACATTTGGCAGCGAGGTGAACTTCAGGACTGAGAGGGTCACTTTTGACGTTGCCGATTTTCCATTGCCTTACAATGGGATACTCGGCCGTCCAGCACTCGCCAAGTTCATGGCAGCCTCTCACTATGCATACAACATGCTGAAGATGCCAGGCCCGATAAGCGTCATCTCTGTCCCTGGCGACAAGAAGGATGCTCTTATCTGCGCCGACAAGATCTACCGGGAAGCGGCAGCCGCAACAGATCGCAAGTCACCCGCCGTTGAAGCTCCCGGGGGGAAGAAGACGACCAAGTCCGGCAAGAGTTCTGATGCCCACTCCGGCAAGCGCACCTCTTCGGAGTGCTGCGCTGCCGTCGAGGACGCACCATCGAGCTCCACCGGCAAGTGTAAGAAGACAATGGCAGCTCTGCCAGAGACCAATAAGGTGTCTGCCAAGGAGGACGGCACTGGTGGAACTTTCACCATCAGTGCCACTCTCGACCCTAAATAGGAAAGCGCGCTCATTGCTTTCCTGCGGGCGAACGTCGACGTGTTTGCGTGGCAACCGTCTGACATCCCTGGTGTACCCAGGAAAGTAATTGAGCACCATCTTGCCGTTTGTCCTCATGCGCAGCCCGTCAAGCAGAAGGTCAGGAAGCAAGCAGTGGAGCGCCAAGAATTTATCGCAGAAGAGATCAAGAAGTTGGAAGCAGCAGGCCTTGTCAGAGGAGTGCTCCATCCTACGTGGTTGGCCAATCCTGTAGTCGTGTGCAAGGCGAACGGGAAATGGAGACTTTGTATCGACTTTACCGATGTTAACAAAGCTTGTCCCAAAGACCCATTTCCTTTGCCGTGCATTGACCAGATTGTTGACTCCACGGCTGGATGTGACTTACTTTCATTTCTTGATGCATACTCAGGATACCATTAGATCTTCATGGCAGAAGAGGATGAGGAGAAGACCGCATTCATCACTCCATGTGGCACGTACTGTTTCATACGGATGCCTTTCGGTTTAAAAAATGCTGGTTCAACATTTGCAAGGGTAGTCCATGTCGCTCTTGAGCCACAAATACACAGAAATGTGGAAGCCTACATGGATGACATAGTGGTCAAGAGCAAGGACAAGGCAACTCTGATTCAAGATTTAGATGAGACCTTTGCAAATCTGCGCAAGATGAGCCTCAAGCTCAACCCCGAGAAGTGTGTGTTTGGAGTCCCCTCCGGCAAGCTTCTCGGGTTCTTCGTGTCTCAGCGGGGAATCGAAGCCAATCCCGACAAGATCAAGGCCATTGAGCAAATTGAAGCACCAAAGCGCGTCAAGGATGTACAAAGACTTTCCGGTTGCATGGCTGCTCTCAGCAGGTTTATCTCTAGGTCTGCTGAGCGCGCCCTGCCGTTTTTCAAAATATTGAAAAAGGCAGGTCCAATGAAATGGACTCCGGAAGCGGAGGCTGCGCTGCAAGACTTGAAGAGATACCTGTCCTCCGCTCCAACACTTGTCGCACCTAAGCCACAAGAGAAGTTGCTGCTGTATATAGCGGCAACCAATCAAGTGGTTAGTGCTGTGTTAGTAGCAGAGAGGGAGGCAGATGACGAGCCAGCAACCACGGCAGGCGCATCCAGCGACAAGCAGGGGGCTTCCCCGACAAGCTCTGGTCCCGACAAGGATGGATCTGTGCAGACGCGCGAGGAGATACAGAAGAGAATGGTACAGCGCCCAGTTTACTTTGTCAGTTCCCTTCTGCAGGGGGCTAGGTCAAGGTACTCTGGCATGCAGAAATTGCTTTTCGGCCTTCTCATGGCCTCGAGAAAGCTGCGCCATTACTTCCAAGCACATGAGATCACAGTTGTCACTCGTTTTCCGCTGAAGAGGATACTACAGAATACAGAAGCAACAAGCAGGATTGTTGAGTGGGCACTGGAACTGTCAAGCTTTGGCCTCAAGTTTGAGAGTACTTCAACTATCCAAAGCAGAGCATTGGCAGAATTCATAGCAGAATGGACGCCAACACCAGATGAAGAAATTCCAGAAACGAGCATCCCCGTCAAGGAAGCAAGCAAAGAGTGGCTGATGTACTTTGATGGTGCCTTTTCGCTGCAAGGTGCCGGCGCTGGCGTGCTGCTTGTCGCACCCACCGGAGAGCACCTCGAGTACGTAGTCCAGATGCACTTTCCCAAGGAGCAAGCAACAAACAATACTGCAGAGTATGAAGGCTTGCTTGCCGGTCTCCGGATCGCGGCAGACCTTGGGATCAAGAAGCTCATTGTCAGGGGTGACTCGCAGCTTGTCGTCCACCAAGTGAACAAGAGCTATCAGAGTCCATTGATGGAAGCCTACGTCGACGAAGTGAGAAAGCTAGAAGAGCACTTTGACGGCCTACAGATGGAGCATATTCCAAGAGCTCAGAACGCCATTGCCGATGGCCTATCAAAGTGCACTGCACTTAAGTTACCTGTGGAACCAGGGATCTTTGTGCTCAAGCTGACTCAACCGTCTGTAACGCCATCAACTGGACAGAGCAAGAAGAGGAAGTTGATTTCTGGTGACTATTTTCTGGCAGAGCTTCCCGAAGCCGCCGTCAAGAAGGTCCCCAAGATCAACGCCAAGAGCGCTGAGGAGCAGTCTACTCCGGTAAGCCCTAGGGATTGTTCCGTTGAAGCAGAAGCTCCCGACAAGTTTTTCTTCGGCAAGCTCGCCGGGGAACGTCAGGCTCCGGCAGAGCCGCAGGTTCTCGCCGTAGAAGCGGATGTTCCCGCAGCAACAGACTTGCCTTTGGCCAAGAAGGTCCCCAAGATCAACGCCAAGACCGCTGAGGAGCAGTCTGCTCCGGCAAGCCCTAGGGATTGTTCCGTTGAAGCAGAAGCTCCCGACAAGTTTTGCTCCGGCAAGCTTGCCGGGGAACGTCAAGCTCTGGCAGAGCCGCAGGTTCTCGCTATAGAAGCGGATGTTCCCGCAGCAACAGATTTGCCTTTAGTCCTTGTTGTTGAGCCACAAGCTCCAGCATGGGCACAGCAGATTGTCCGTTTCCTTCAGACAGGAGAACTTCCCGAAGATCAAGAAGAAGCGGAAAGAGTAGCCCGACAGTCAAGTATGTACCAGTTTGTCGACAACACACTGTATAGAAGAAGACTCAACGGTGTGAAATTGAAGTGTATTCACCGGGAAGACGGACAAAAACTGTTGGCAGAGATACATGGAGGCATATGTGGTCACCACATTGGCGCAAGAGCACTTGCCGGCAAAGCATTCCGGCAAGGTTTCTTTTGGCCGACAGCCCTCCAGGATGCAACTGCACAAGTAACCAAGTGTGAAGCGTGCTAGTTCCATTCCAAGCAGATACACCAACCAGCTCAAGCTCTCTAGACGATCCCTTTATCCTGGCCATTTTCGGTCTGGGGGCTCGACATCCTCGGCCCCTTTCCCCGAGCAGTCGGGGGCTTTGAGTACTTGTACGTTGCAATCGACAAGTTCACAAAGTGGCCGGAAGTGGAACCAGTGAGGAAGGTGACAGCACAGTCAGCAGTCAAGTTCTTCAGGTCGATTGTTTGCCGCTTCGGGATCCCTAACAGGATAATCACTGACAACGATACGCAATTCACGAGCCGCACCTTCATGCAGTACGTCCAAGATCTTGGCGCCAAGGTCTGCTTCGCTTCCGTTGCTCACTCGAGAAGCAACGGTCAAGCGGAGAGGGCAAATGCTAAAGTGCTGCGTGGGCTCAAGACCAGGACTTTCGACAGGCTGCAAAAGTGCGGAAGAAACTGGATCGAGGAGCTGCCGGTGGTTCTTTGGTCGATCAGGACGACACCAAATCGAGCCACTGGCCAGACACCTTTCGCTCTAGTCTATGGAGCAGAGGCAGTTTTCCCCATGGAACTCGTATACGGGTCACCTCGAGTGCTCGCTTATGATGAGCTTGAGCAAGAGCAGCTGCGACAAGATGACGCGCTACTCCTTGAGGAAGACCGTCTTCAGGCTGCTGTACGAGCTGCTCGCTACCAGCAAGCTTTGTGCCGCTACCATAGCCGCAAAGTTAACGCCAGAAGTCTCGAGGAAGGCGACCTTGTTCTTCGGCGTGTTCAGTCCACCAAGAATTCCAACAAGTTGACGCCGAAGTGGGAAGGCCCTTACCGGGTGAAACGAGTCACTAGGCCTGGCGCTGTCCGCCTTGAGACCGAAGATAGCATTCTGGTGAGCAATTCCTGGAACATTGAGCATCTTCGTAAGTTTTACCCGTAAGGCGCGGTTGCCGGAACCTGTTCCGGCAACCACCTTTTGTACAAGTCTTGCCGCTGTTGCATGTAATCCTTGGTACAAAGCCGGGCGCAGACCCCGTGCATAAGTAAAGCTCATATGCTCTGCACATCTTGTCAATTTCATGCTTTCTATTTTTTGCATATGTGATCTGACACTTTGTGCAGCACCTACTCCCCGGTAAGCAATAACGAGCCGTAAGGCTCCATATCTTTATTTTCTCCTCTTTCTTTTTTCTCAAGGAAAGGAAGGTTCCCCCGCCCACAAGTTTGCCGGGGGGGAAAGGAGAAGATAATAGTATGGATCAGGCGTCGCTCAAGAAAGTTTCGCCTTACTGGGAAGCAAACAACAGAAAAGCTAAGTTGCCAAAGTTTGAGCAATCAGATTTTTAAAATTTTTAATTTATCTCCCTTGAACGACCGCACTTTGTATGGAAAACCTGTGCGCGGAGGAACCAACTCTTAGCTAGTTGCGCCCTTACTTTGTTTCGAGTCCGCTCAACAACTTAAGTGAGCTGCGACTAGTTGCAACAAGGTTTCTTGTCGGTAGCGGCACCGCCAGCAGGCTGCTGACGTTCCACACTCAGCGCTCGCGGCTAGGGTGCCTGCACCGGCAAGTTCCCTAAAAGCGTAGGGCAGAAACATACAAAGGGAGGAATCAAGTAAAGGGAATAACATTGCAATCATTACCCGGAATAGAGTTATATTACAAGATAGCTTGTCGCGGCTCTAACAGATTGTTCTCATAACATGACCAGCAGTGACAAGAAAAGAAGAAAACGGGCGGCCTAGTCTACGCGATCGCCCTCAATCCTCTTGATCCCGCTCACCTTGTCCACAATGGGTGCGACAAGGGTCTTGCGCGCCTCCAGATCAGCATCCGGCGGCAGGGTCTTGAGGACGTTGGCGAGGTTGAGGCCCGGGTTGCGGAAGGCCACCTTCACCAACACCTTTTGAAGAGCTCCCGCGCAGATCTTGCGCGACTCGTCGGCCAACTGCTTTGGGATCTTCTCCCGGAGCCGCTGGAGGGCCGTCGCCACGCCTTTGAAGAACAAGGTGAGCGTGGCGCTGGGTTGGAGGTTCTCATCAGAGGGATACCCGAGATCCTCCACCCCCAGCTGCACCAGCTCCCTGTCAATATCTGCGGCAGCACTCACGAGACTCTCCGTCCAGTGTTCCACATTCTCCCTAAAAGCATTCTGGGCGGCGGCAGCACTCGCCAGCAGCGCCTTGTCGGCCTTGATCTCCTCCTTCAAGGCCACCTCCTGCTCCCTGGCGCCGTCCAGCGTCTTGGTCAAAGTGGTCAGCTTCAACTCAAGATCTGCGTTGAAGTCCTTGGCGGCGGCAAGCTCTTCACCACTCGCCTTGAGATCGGCCTCCAGATGCGCCACCTTCGTCTCCAGCTCCTTCTTGGCAGCCTCGGCGGCTGCGGCAGCGTCCTCCGCTTGCTTGAGGGCTCCGCCGAATGTTCGCTCGCGTGCGGCAAGCTCCTCCTCGTGGGCATCAAGGTTGACCTTCCGCTGCACCAGCTCGCCCTCCTGCGCAGACAGCTTTTCAGCGGCAAGCCGCCGTTGCTCTTCGACTTTAGCCTTCTCGAGGAGGAAGGCCTTCTGCTCCTCGGCGAGTTGCTCCCACTCCTCTGCCAGGGACCGGAGAGCTTCCTGGTTGAGACCCCGGAGCTCCTCCGCACGCTTCTCGATGTTCGCTCCCGCCTTCGCGACAAGCGCCTCGCGGGATTCCAGCTTGGCTTGCCGCGCGCGGTAGAGCGACAACAGCTTCCGCAACAGCCGCTTCTCCTCAGGCTCGCTGCTGCTGCTGCTCGGCGCATCAACTAGCGTCAGCCCAGCGGAGGCGAGCACCTCTCCATCAAAGCTCTCTCCCTCGACCGGCGCCCTGAGCTTGACGCCCAGGGGAGGTCGATGAAGACGCCATTGCCGGCCTTCAAGTAAACGCCTGGCTGGGGCTCTTCGGAGCCTGGCGTTGTGGCAGCGGCGGACGGGTCGGCGGTCGACGTAGCGCCTGGCGCTCCTGCGGCCTCAGGGCCATCAATGCGATCGCCAGACCCCTCGCCAGCTGCTGCGGCGGCAGCTTTGGCGGCCTCGTCGCCGGCGGGATCATCAGCGCCGGCTGCTTCTTCAGTGGCAGCGGCGTCGTCGGCAACAACCTCGGTCTCCATCAGCTCCGCAGCAGATGGGTCTGATGGCCGGAAAAGTGAGAAAAGTCAAGAAAATACCCAAGAAGATCAAAAGAAGAAGAACCCAAGGGAAGTTTTGAAGCGAGAGGATTACCTGTACCGGGTTCGGTAGTCATAGTCTCCGCCGCCGGGGGGACGCTGGTGCTGTCCCTTGCCGGAGAACCCTCCCTTGCCGGAGGACTCTCCCTTGGCATTTCGGGGGCGGCCTCCGGGCGCTCCTGGTAGGGCTGCTCTGCTCCTACACAAATCAACAGTCAGATGTCAGCAAAGAAAGAGTATCCATGCGTGCCCAACAGCGGAAAGCAAACCATATACTTACGCTGGGGGTTGCTCTGGAGAACAGTTGCCGGGTCCGGCAAGGTTGTCTCGGACGCCCCCCTTGCTGTCGCGGTGGGCTCGTCCTCGATGACAATCACCGGGACCTTGGCTCTCTTCGCTGCTCTCTGGGCCAAAGTCCTGAAAAAGAATAAGTTCAGAGTAAAGCAAATGAGATACAAGGCAAAACAGCAAGAATTGAAGAACTACAAGTACAACAAGAGAATTTTACTCTTCTTCTTCCTCGTCGGAGCTGAACGTGGAGAAGTCGAAGTCCGGCTCACGTCCGGCGCGAGGAGGCGGAGTAGTAGTTTCCCTTGGCCGCTTGGCGGGAACAGTGGCGGTGGTCTGAGATGGCCCCGCTCCGGCTGCCGCCGTGGCGTGAGAAGCGGCAGGAGCAGAAGCGGTGGTCCGGGTGGACCCCGCTCCAGTTGCCGCAGCAGCGTGAGGTGCTCCCGCGGCAACAGTGCTTGCCGCGGTGGAGCGTGTCGCATGGCGCGGCGACTGTTGACTCGCCTGCCGCCCCGCTACGTCCCTAGCCTTGCGGAGACGCCTTCTTGGTGGGGATGGAGGTTCTGCTTGCGGCGAGCTGCCTGAAGATGAGGAGGAAGAAGAGTTGATCTCCAGCGAGCTGCTCGTATCCTCGGCGGGCTCCCTCGACTCGACGTCATGCCCGGCAAGCTCTTTCTCGCCGACGAGCTCCCCTCGCTCGGCACGGCTTGCCGCCTCTGCTGCCTCTGCCTCCTCCACGGTGAATCCAAATTCGCCCGCGGCTGCGGCTGCCGCCACCTCTTCCAGCCTAGTGGCGATGCGTGTCATCTCCGCATCGGTGGTGTCGCGGGTGAGGCTATTCTTTTCGTCGGAGCGGACCGGCACTTCTACCAAGCCGTCAAAGAACTCCTGCACGACGTTGTCTGCAGGCTCTTGCCAAGTTGGGGCAATTCCATGCGAATCGCACAGCGGCATCATTGCACGGATGCGGTCGAGCGAGGAGTTGTTGCATAGCGGAACAACACCCCCCGGTAACCTGAACACTTCGGGATGTTGAGGGTCGTACTTGAACAGCTCCTGGAGCATCGCGTTAAGCTCCAGAACAGTGAAGTTGAAGTTGAGGCCCGGACGCAGCCTCATGATATCCGCCGCATTCTTGAATTCCCAGGCGGGTCTCCTCCGTTCCTGTAGGGGGTGATGCGGCGGCGAAGAAAATCTGCGCCAACAGCGCCTACAGTGAGCCCGGCATGCCTGAGGCGTTGGATCCGGGTGACGGCAATCTTCAGCCTATCGTCTTCCGGGGCCACGTCACTCCAATCGCTGCCGCGTGCTACTGGGGCTTGGCGCCGGGCGGTAAACGGCTGCGGGTTCTCCTCGACAATCCAGCACCAGTCTGCTCTCCATTCCTCCCACTTGCCACGGAACTCTCCCTCCAGATAAGTGTCCTTCTTGCCGGCCCTCGAGATCCAGGCGATTCCGCCGGATAAAGGCTCTCCTCTCTCTACTCAGGGCATAAAGAAGTGGCGAAAAAGGGCTACATTGGGATAGACTCCGACAAAGTTTTCGCAGAGATGTGCGAAAACTGCCATGGTCAGAACAGCATTGGGGGTGAAGTCAAGGAGGCGGAACCCGTAGGTGTTCATAATATCACAGAAGAACTCAGAGAAAGGCGGGCAGAGCCCGCAGTAGAAGAACAAGGGGAAGAAAGGATATCCATTTGGAGCCGTTTTCCAAGCGGCGGCTGGAAGTACCTTTGTGCGCGGATGCGCTCGTGTCTCCGTCGACCAGAAGAGGTAGTAGTTCTCCCTCAGCTCCCTCGCGGCGAGCTTGGGGGGGGGGAAGATTTCCCGCTCCTTTCGCAGCACCGCAGGCCGCTACGCCTCGGTCGACTTCACAACCTTCCCTTTGTCGGCTCTCGGAGCCATGGCGGAAGTGGTGGAGGAAGTCGACGGCGTTGGTGGTGCTGGTGGCGATGGGGGGCGGCGCGCTGCTCTCTTTCATATTTGGGAAGACGAGGGAGCGGCGGAGATTTCCGAGATTGGAGTAGCAACCGGCGAATGAGCGAACTACCCCTGTTTCCCCTGCTTATAAAGAGGGAGGGGGCGGACGTTCCGCCTTTCCGAATAAAGAAACCACCCACGATCTCTCCCACGACGCCGCATTCAACGCGTGCCGTTCGGGGAGGGCGCGGTGGATACGGGGAGAGATAAGGCGTAACCCAGGCCGCGCGTGCCCGTGCCCTGTTTTGGGCCTGGCCCAATAGCGCTCGGCACCGTGTATGGCCCAGGCCCGGGGGCTCCTGTCGTTGTACTAGAGTAGGGGTACCCTAGTATCCCGAACTTGTGCACGGGCAGTCGCAGCATCCCGCGGCAAGGCTTGCCGGGTGACCGCCAAGGTCCTCCGTGGTTCCTTTGGAGCCATTCAAGAACAAAGTATCCAAGCCAAGGAGACAAGACCCCGGCAAGAGGAGCTTGCCGGGAAGGCCAACCAAGGCAAGGCGCTTAAGGAGACAAGACCCCGGCAAGAGGAGCTTGCCGGGAAGGCCAAACAAGGCATCTCAAGGAACTTGCCACGACACGCCACGCGTCCCGGCAAGGCCCGGTGAGCGACAAGCTCCCGGACGCAACAAGACAACGACCGCAGCAAGGCGCTTGCCGCGGCAAGCCACCACTCCGTGCCCGCGCTCCAGCACATCCACCAATGTGTCGCTCTGGGACCCTTCCAGGCGTACGTGGCAGGAGGCTGTGCAGCCAGCGGTGTGCGGTGGCAAGCGGCACTGACAAGATTGCCATTGTGGCGAGCAGTGGCGTCCCTGACGGTCCCTTTTGCACTATTTAAGCGACGCAGACGGGCATTTAATGCCCTTGTCCCCTGCCGTCAGGGTTAGGTATGATACACTGTAGCAAGTAGTTGTACCAACCGCAACACCTTTCCATTTTTACCCTTGTCTACATTGCCACCTGTCGGTGACCCCTTGAGCATATAAAAGGAGGCCCATGCGCAACGTAGAAAGGGGAGGAGGAGAACACTCACGCTCGGTCTCGTTAGCTGCCGGGGTGTACTGTAGCACTCCGCGCTCCCGAGCAAGAATTCAATACAAACCACAAAGCAGGAGTAGGGTTTTACGCATCCGTGCGGCCCGAACCTGGGTAAACCGCTCGTGTGCTTCGCCTCGATCCGCTCTTCGCGCGACCCTCGCCCCCGCCGAACCGAAAGGGACTCGGTCCGCCGGTCCCATAGGTGCTCGTGGATTAGTCCCCCGGCAGTACGGATCAAGAACGAATACTCGGTAAGAAATCCCAATCTCAAACCAAATATCCATGGAAGAAGAACTAGAGCTACAAGAATTCCCACCTATGAAACTCCTGAACCTTTCTGGTTATGCAATCAGGTGTTGGGGATACAGGGGAAGCATAATATCTCACCCACATCTAGCAAATCCTACATCCAGCTGTATCCATCCTTCAACACATAATCGAGAAAAACTTCGGAAACCATCTACCTCAACCTTCAAAAAGCATCCGTTATACAAGTTATGGCAATACTCCCGAACTCCTGCCCCAGTACTGGGTGGCGTCGAGGTTATCTCACCAACAAACTGCATAAAAGAGATTTTCGATGTCGGCGTACTAAACTCAGGTATTCCAGAACTGCAACGATAAAATTGTGATGACAACACCTCGGAGCTCTACTCCCCGGGACACTGCCACAACCCCTAAAGACAGGAGGCACCAAGAACAATGTTCTCGTCACAAAACCATCGGAACGATTCCAAGATACCCGCATGATCCTAATTTTTTTAGTGAAATTTGAGAAGAGAAGAGTCAAAACTCTACGTAAGGATGCCTTACCAGAGCGATGAGGAGACTGGGGAGTAAAAAGAATTCCTAAACTCTCCGATATATAATTCCTAAATAACTCAAAACATTTTTCTAGACTCAACTCGGCCGCTAAAAATGATCAAGCAATGGGGGCTCCTAAGGTCGGGGAAGGCTCTGTTTACCAACTTGTAACTCCCTTTATGCGGCTATATCTCCTACGTGTCGAGGCACGACTTAGAGGCATAACCGCGTTGAAAGCAATGTCGCAAGTTAGGCAATCTTCACAACATCCCATGTAATATAGATAATAAAAGGGGAGATACATAGTTGGCTTACACTCGCCACGTCAATCAAAGTACATAAATAACATTACAACATTCAAACACTCATGGCCCGACTACGGCGCCAAAATAAAGATAACCCAACATGCGACACGGTCCCGATCGTCCCAACTGGGCACCACTACTGATCATCAGGGAAAGACACATAGTAACGGCGTGAGTCCTCGTCGAACTCCCACTTGAGCTCAAGCGCGTCATCTGGAACGGAGTCATCGGGTCCTGCATCTGGTTTGGAAGTAATCTGTGAGCCACAGGGACTCAGCAATTTCGCACCCTCGCGATCAAGACTATTTAAGCTTATAGGTAAGGCAAGGTAAATATATGGAGCTACAGCGAGCGACTAGCATATATGGTGGCTAACCTGTTCGCAAAAGAGAGCGAGAAGAGAAGGCAAGGCGCGAACGAATAACTAGAGAACAACCTGCGGCAAGCATTACTCCAACACCGTGTTCACCTCCCGGACTCCGCCGAGAAGAGACCATCACGGTAACTCACACAGTTGATTCATTTTAATTAAGTTAAGGTTCAAGTTATCTACAACCGGACATTAACAAAATTCCCATCTGCCCATAACCGCGGGCACGGCTTTCGAAAGTTCAAATCCCTGCAGGGGAGTCCCAACTTAGCCCATGACAAGCTCTCACGGTCAACGAAGGAATAGACCTTCTCCCGAGACATTCCGATCAGACTCGGTATCCCTGGTTCTACAAGACACTTCGACAAGTTAAAACAAATCCAACAACACCGCCCGAATGTGCCGACAAATCCCGATAGGAGCTGCACATATCTCGTTCTCAGGGCACACTCAGATGAGACTAGCTACGAGTAAAACCAACCCTCAAGTTGCCCCGAGGTGGCCCCGCAGGCAGCTCAGTCGGACCAACACTCAGAGGAGCACTGGCCCAGGGGGGTTAAATAAGATGACCCTCGGGCTCCGGAAACCCAAGGGAAAAGAGGCTAGGTGGCAAATGGTAAAACCAAGGTTGGGCATTGCTGGAAAAGCTTTAATCAAGGCGAACTATCAAGGGGTTCCCATTATAACCCAACCGCGTAAGGAACGCAAAATCCGGGAACATAACACCGATATGACGGAAACTAGGGCGGCAAGAGTGGAACAAAACACTAGGCGAGAGGCCGAGCCTTCCACCCTTTACCAAGTATATAGATGCATTAAGATAACAAGCAATATAATGATATCCCAACAAGTAAATAAATGTTCCAACAAGGAACGGCCTCCAATCTTCACCTGCAACTAGCAACGCTATAAGAGGGCGAGCAAAGCGGTAACATAGCCAATCAACGGTTTGCTAGGACATGGTGGGTTAGAGGTTTGACATGGCAATTTGGGAGGAATGATAAACAAGTGGTAGGCATCGTAGCATAGGCATAGCAAAAGAGCGAGCATCTAGCAAAGCAAAGATAGTAGTGATTTCGAGGGTATGATCATCTTGCCTGCAAAGTTGTCAGAGTTGACTGGATCCTCGAAAGCAAACTCAACGGGCTCCTCGTTAGCGAACTCGTCTCTACCAAAACAATACAAACAAGCAACAAGGACACAATCAACCACATGCAAAGCTCAAACAATATGATGCAAACATGGTATGCTATGCGTGATGCGATATGCGATGCATATGCAAGATTTGACAAGGAATGCATGAACCTGGCCTCAACTTGGAAATCCAAGTGTGCCACTGGAAAGGTGAGATTAAATCGATTGAAAACGATATAAAGATCACCGGAATCGGAGTTACGGTTTGGAAATGGCAAGCAATTCAAATATGGCACCGGTCTCCGATTTACAGCAAGTAGCCATCTAAATGCAACAAGATGAACATGCTACAGCACCCAAACATGGCAACAAAATATATGGAAGGGATCCATTCATGATGCTTAACAAAAGATGAACACTGAGCTACGGCCAATTCATCCATTAACAGGTTCAAACAAGCATGGCAAAAATGCATTTGGTAAACAGATTTTAGACTTAGTGAAATTAACACTTGTCTGGAATTTCAGATCAGGTAGCACACTTTGGAGCATGAAAACTATATGCTACAGGACCTGAACATGGCAAAGTAAAGCATGGCATGGAGCTACTCAAAGAGCTAAACAAAAGTCCCTTAGTGACCTTGAGCCAAAAGGGATCAGAAAATACATTTGCAAGCATGTGAACATGGCAAAAACATAATCAGATCACAGACTTGGTGAAAAAACTGGAGCATGCAAATCAGATATCAAGTAGGCATGTTTACGAGCTCGATGCACTCACTACAGAGCAAGTCATGACAATCTAAGCATGCAACCATCAAGAATACACATTATACAAGCTAGAAATGACCAGAACAATAGCATAGCATGCACGGATCAACCACAACATCCTCGGCAAAATCGCTAACAAGTAGACAATCTGCCCAGATTCACGAAATGGCAAAAGTAGAGCTCGATTGACTCAGGATAGGGTGCTCCATAATTGCAAACAAAGACATGGATGGATAGAGCACTACAAGATTAACAAAACATCCTTACTGATCATCCTCAAAAGAGGCACGGATCACTAGGAAACAACATGAACATATGGCATATTGAGATAAATAGATCAAGGACTTAGTGGAAATGCCAAGTCCCTGAAATCAACATTAACGAATGCACGACTTTGCAAGCTTGTGCTAGTCACCACACACATCACAAAAATACATGGGTTGCACCTCTGGAAAGATGGCAAAACATATAACAAAACACATGTAGAGCTCAGGGGCATATCATGCACACATTAATCATGGCAAAAATGACAAATGTCTAATTGGAGCAGCAGATCTGACAATTATCCCAAATAGCATTCTTCCAACAGCATTTCTGGCATCAAGATGAACTCAAATGAAAATGATGCAATGAGATGAAATGATGTACTCTCTGAGACGAACATTTTGATATGCTATATGCCCAAAATGGAGCTACGGATGCGGAGTTACGATGCGATGAACATAGCAAAGAAATTAGGGTTTCGGGCAAAAAGTCAACCCGATCCCGATCTGGATCTGGAGGGGTACTGTAGCGGCGGCGCGTTCTACGAGGTTCGACGGGGAGGCCGGCGCCGGAGTTCGTCGGGGAAGCGGGGGCCGGCCGGACCTCGCCGGATCCGGGCCGGGGCGGCGCTAGGGCAAGGCGGCGGTGAGGGGCGCCGGCGGGGGCGCGCTTGCCGGCGAGGAGGCGGCGTCGCAGTGCTCCGGCAAAGGGCGGCGAGCTGCTGGCAATGGCGCATGGCGGCGCCGGCGGCCGGGCACGAGGGAGGGTTGGGGCGACGCGGGATGGAGGTGGCGGGGCGACGTGGGCCTCGGGGGCCCCGAGCGGGCCTGGCGGGCCTCGGGCGGCGGCGGCGATGTGGGGCTCGCCCGGCCACGTGGCGGCGGCTGGTTGGTCGGCGGCGGCGGGCGGACGTGTCCGGTCCGATTCGGACACGTCCGGCGGCGAGGGGAGCCGGTTTTTAGGGTTTGGACGAAGGGGATCCAGAATTTGGAGGAGGGGGTCTATATATAGAGGTAGAGGGAGCTAGGAGTGTCCAAATGAGGTGCGGTTTTCGGCCACGCGATCGTGATCGAACGCTCTAGATGATGGAGAGGGTTTTGGTGGGTTTTGGGCCAAAATGGAGGGGTGTTGGGATGCAACACACACGAGGCCTTTTCGGTCCCTCGGTTAACCGTTGGAGCATCAAACGAAGTCCAAATGGTACGAAACTTGACAGGCGGTCTACCGGTAGTAAACCAAGGCCGCTTGGCAAGTCTCGGTCCAATCCGTAAGTGTTTAATCCCCACACACGAAAGAAAGGTAGAAATGACCACCGGAGGAGAACGAAGCGCCGGAATGCAAAATGGACAACGGGGAAAATGCTCGAATGCATGAGACGAACACGAATGCAAATGCAATGCACATTATGACATGATATGAAATGCATGACAATGATAACAACACACGAAGACAAAAACCCAAACCCCAGAAAATAAAATAACTTAAGGCCGGAAACGGCAAGAGTTGGAGTACATATTGGGAAAATCATATCCGGGGTGTTACAATTTGATATTCTAAATAACAAGTCACTCAAGTGAGCAATCATATCAGAATTGTATTTCAATTGTTTCATAACATTTGCATTGAAGTGATCTTGTTTTCTAATATAATTTTCAAACTCATAAAGGCATTGACTAGGATGCATATTGTGAGGATTGTCATTATCATTATACTTCGTGAGAGAATTTACCTCTACCACCTTAGGGAGAGGTGGTGTATTAAGCACATGTATTTCTTCAATAGGAGGTAAATTTTTAACATCCTCAGCTTTAATACCTTTTTCCTTCATAGATTTGTTTGCCTCTTGCATATCTTCCGGACTGAGATATAATATACCCCTCTTCTTCGGAGTGGGTTTAGAAGGTGGTTCATGAAGAGTCCAATCATCATAATTTTTCAATATATTATTCAATAATTCTTCAGCTTGGCCAACAGTTTGTTCCCTGAAAACACAACCATCACAACTATCTAGGAAGTCCCTGGAAGCATCGGTTAGTCCATTATAGAAGATATCATGTATTTCATTTTTCTTAAGAGGATGATCAGGCAAATCATTAAGTAATTGGAAAAGCCTCCCCCAAGCTTGTGGGAGACTCTCTTCTTTAATTTGCACAAATTAAATATTTCCTGTAAGGCAACTTGTTTCTTATGAGCAGGAAAATATTTTTCAGAGAAGTATAAATCATATCCTGGGGACTACGCACACAACCAAGAGCAAGAGTATTGTACCAAGCTTGAGCATCACCCTTTATTGAGAACGGAAATAATTTTAGAATAAAGTAATAATGAGCTTTCTCATCATGAGTAAAAAGGGTGGCTACGTCATTCAACTTAGTAAGATGTGCCACAACTGTTTCAGTTTCATAACCATGGAAAGGATCAGATTCAACCAAAGTAATTAACTCTCGGTCGACAGAGAATTCATAATCCTTATCATCAATAAAAATAGGTGAAGTAGAAAACTTAGGATCACATTTCATTCTATTCTGAGATTTTTCTTTATACTTGCATAATAATTTCTCTAGATCATCTCTATCATTGCAAGCAAGAATATCTCTAGCGGTTTCTTCACTCATAACATAACCTTCCGGTACCTTAGGCAATTCATATCTAGGAAGACTAGTTCTAGTAGGTGTTTCAGGAGATCCAGTTTCAAGTTCATCATCAGATTCAACAACACCATGTTGTATAACTCTAGCAATTTTTTATCAAGAAATTCACCAAGTGGCACATCATCATTATCAAGAAAGGTACTAACATCATCATAAGCATTATCCATAGTAGAAGTAGCATCATCAATAACTTGCAACATATCAGAAATAATAGCTGAAGGAAATATTCCCTAGAGGCAATAATAAAGTTATTATTTATATTTCCTTATATCATGATAAATGTTTATTATTCATGCTAGAATTGTATTAACCGGAAACTTAGTACATGTGTGAATACATAGACAAAGAGAGTGTCCCTAGTATGCCTCTACTTGACTAGCCCGTTAACCAAACATGGTTAATTTTCCTAGCCATAGACATGTGTTGTCATTTGATGAATGGGATCACATCATTGGAGAATGATGTGATGGACAAGATCCATCCGTAAGCTTAACATAATGATCGTTTAGTTTTTCTGCTATTGCTTTCTTCATGACTTATACATGTTCCTCAGACTATGAGATTATGCAACTCCCGAATACCGAAGGAACACCTTGTGTGCTATCAAACGTCACAACATAACTGGGTGATTATAAATATGCTCAACAGGTGTCTCCGATGGTGTTTGTTGAGTTGGCATAGATCAAGATTAGGATTTGTCACTCCATGTATCGGAGAGGTATCTCTGGTCCCTCTCGGTAATGCACATCACTATGAGCCTTGCAAGCAATGTGTCTAATGAGTTAGCCACGGGATGATGCATTACGAAACGAGTAAAGAGACTTGCCGGTGATGAGATTGAACTAGGTATGATGATACCGAAGATCGAATCTCAGGAAAGTAACATACCGATGACAAAGGGAACAACGCATGTTGTTATGCGGTTTGGCCGATAAAGATCTTCATAGAAAATGTAGGGGATGAGTTTCGGAGTACCAGGGGTTACCGGAACCCCCCGGGAAGTTATTGGGCCTCATGGGCCTAGTGGTGGAAGATAGGAGGCCGACCAGGGAGTGGCGCGTGCCCCTAGCCCAAACCGAATTGGACTAGGGTTTGGGGGGGGGCGACCCCCCTTTCCTTCTCTCCTCCTCCTCCTTCCCTCCTTCTACTAGGAATAGGAAAGAGGAGGGGAATCCTACTTGGACTGGGGAGTCCTAGTAGGATTCCCCAAACCTGGCGTGCCCCCTTAGGGCCTACTGTTGGGTTTCGTAGTAATTTCAAAAAATTTCCTACGCTCACGCAAGATCATGGTGATGCATAGCAACGAGAGGGGAGAGTATGATCTACGTACCTTGTAGATCGACAACGGAAGCGTCTGGTTGATGTAGTCGTACGTCTCCACGGCCCGACCGATCAAGCATTGAAACTACGGCACCTCCGAGTTCTAGCACATGTTCAGCTCGATGACGATCCCCGGACTCCGATCCAGCAAAGTGTCGGGGAAGAGTTCCGTCAGCACGACGGCGTGGTGACGATCTTGATGTACTACTGCAGCAAGGCTTCGCCTAAACTCCGCTACAATATTATTGAGGACTATGGTGGAAGGGGGCGCCGCACACGGCTAAGAATAAGATCACGTGGATCAACTTGTGTGTTTCTGGGGTTCCCCTGCCTCCGTATATAAAGGACTAAAGGGGGGGTGCGGCCGGCCTAGGAGAGGCGCGCCAGGAGAGTCCTACTCCCTCTGGGAGTAGGATTCCCCCCCAATCCTAGTTGGAATAGGATTCGCGGAGGGGGGAAAAGAGAGAGAGAGGCCGGCCCCCTCTCCTTGTCCTATTCGGACCAAGGGAGGGGAGGGGCGCGCAGCCCATCTAGGGCTGCCCCTTCTCTTTTCCACTCAGGCCCATTAAGGCCCATATAGCTCCCGGGGGGTTCCGGTAACCTCCCGGTACTCCGGTAAAATCCCGATTTCACCCGGAACACATCCGATATCCAAACATAGGCTTCCAATATATCAACCTTTATGTCTCGACCATTTCGAGACTCCTCGTCATGTCCGTGATCTCATCCGGGACTCCGAACAAACTTCGGTACATCAAAATGTATAAACTCATAATATAACTGTCATCGTAACCTTAAGCGTGTAAGCGTGCGGACCCTACGGGTTCGAGAACAATGTAGACATGACCGAGACATGTCTCCGGTCAATAACCAATAGCGGGACCTGGATGCCCATATTGGCTCCTCCATATTCTACGAAGATCTTTATCGGTCAGACCACATAACAACATACGTTGTTCCCTTTGTCATCGGTATGTTACTTGCCCGAGATTCGATCGTCGGTATTCCAATACCTAGTTCAATTTCGTTGCCAGCAAGTCTCTTTACTCGTTCTGTAATACATCATCTCGCAACTAACTCATTAGTTGCAATGCTTGCAAGGCTTAAGTGATGTGCATTACCGAGAGGGCCCAGAGATACCTCTCCGACAATCGGAGTGACAAATCCTAATCTCGAAATACGCCAACCCAACAAGTACCTTCGGAGACACCTGTAGAGCACCTTTATAATCACCCAGTTACATTGTGACGTTTGGTAGTACCCAAAGTGTTCCTCCGGTAAACGGGAGTTGCATAATCTCATAGTCATAGGAACATGTATAAGTCATGAAGAAAGCAATAGCAACAAACTAAACGATCAAGTGCTAAGCTAATGGAATGGGTCATGTCAATCAGATCATTCAACTAATGATGTGATCCCGTTAATCAAATAACAACTCTTTGTCATGGTTAGGAAACATAACCATCTTTGATTAACGAACTAGTCAAGTAGAGGCATACTAGTGACACTCTGTTTGTCTATGTATTCACACATGTATTATGTTTCCGGTTAATACAATTCTAGCATGAATAATAAACATTTATCATGATATAAGGAAATAAATAATAACTTTATTATTGCCTCTAGGGCATATTTCCTTCAATCTCCCACTTGCACTAGAGTCAATAATCTAGATTACACAGTAATGATTCTAACACCCATGGAGCCTTGGTGCTGATCATGTTTTGCTCGTGGAAGAGGCTTAGTCAACGGGTCTGCAACATTCAGATCCGTATGTATCTTCCAAATCTCTATGTCTCCCACCTGGACTAGATCCCGGATGGAATTGACGCGTCTCTTGATGTGCTTGGTTCTCTTGTGAAATCTGGATTCCATTGCCAAGGCAATCGCACCAGTATTGTCACAAAAGATTTTCATTGGACCCGATGCACTAGGTATGACACCTAGATCGGATATGAACTCCTTCATCCAGACTCCTTCATTTGCTACTTCCGAAGCAGCTATGTACTCCGCTTCACATGTAGATCCCGCTACAACACTTTGTTTAGAACTGCACCAACTGACAGCTCCACCGTTTAATGTAAACATGTATCCGGTTTGCGATTTAGAATCGTCTGGATCAGTGTCAAAGCTTGCATCAACGTAACCTTTTACGATGAGCTCTTTGTCACCTCCATATATGAGAAACATATCCTTAGTCCTTTTCAGGTATTTCAGGATGTTCTTGACCGCTGTCCAGTGATCCACTCCTGGATTACTTTGGTACCTCCCTGCTAGACTTATAGCAAGGCACACATCAGGTCTGGTACACAGCATTGCATACATGATAGATCCTATGGCTGAAGCATAGGGAACGGCTTTCATTTTCTCTCTATCTTCTGCAGTGGTCGGGCATTGAGTCTTACTCAACTTCACACCTTGTAACACAGGCAAGAATCCTTTCTTTGCTTGATCCATTTTGAACTTCTTCAAAACTTTGTCAAGGTATGTACTTTGTGAAAGTCCAATTAAGCGTCTTGATCTATCTCTATAGATTTTAATGCCTAATATGTAAGCAGCTTCACCAAGGTCTTTCATCGAAAAACTCTTATTCAAGTATCCCTTTATGCTATCCAGAAATTCTATATCATTTCCAATTAGTAATATGTCATCTACATATAATATCAGAAATGCTATAGAGCTCCCACTCACTTTCTTGTAAATACAGGCTTCTCCAAAAGTCTGTATAAAACCAAATGCTTTGATCACACTATCAAAGCGTTTATTCCAACTCCGAGAGGCTTGCACTAGTCCATAAATGGATCGCTGGAGCTTGCACACTTTGTTAGCTCCCTTTGGATCGACAAAACCTTCTGGTTGCATCATATACAACTCTTCTTCCAGAAATCCATTTAGGAATGCAGTTTTGACATCCATCTGCCAAATCTCATAATCATAAAATGCGGCAATTGCTAACATGATTCAGACAGACTTAAGCATCGCTACAGGTGAGAAGGTCTCATCGTAGTCAATCCCTTGAACTTGCCGAAAACCTTTTGCGACAAGTCGAGCTTTGTAGACAGTAATATTACCGTCAGCGTCAGTCTTCTTCTTGAAGATCCATTTATTCTCAATTGCTTGCCGATCATCGGGCAAGTCAACCAAAGTCCATACTTTGTTCTCATACATGGATCCCATCTCAGATTTCATGGCTTCAAGCCACTTTGCGGAATCTGGGCTCACCATCGCTTCTTCATAGTTCGTAGGTTCATCATGATCTAGTAGCATGACTTCCAGAACGAGATTACCGTACCACTCTGGCGTGGATCTTATTCTGGTTGATCTACGAGGTTCAGTAGTATCTTGTTCCGAAGTTTCATGATCATCATCATTAGCTTCCTCACTAACTGGTGTAGGTGTCACAGAAACAGTTTTCTGTGATGTACTACTTTCCAATAAGGGAGCAGGTACAGTTACCTCGTCAAGTTCTACTTTCCTCCCACTCACTTCTTTCGAGGGAAACTCCTTCTCCAGAAAGTTTCCTAATTTAGCAACAAAAGTTTTGCCTTCGGACTTGTGATAGAAGGTGTATCCAATAGTCTCCTTTGGATATCCTATGAAGACACATTTCTCCGATTTGGGTTCGAGCTTATCAGGTTGAAGTTTTTTCACATAAGCATCGCAGCCCCAAACTTTCAGAAACGACAACTTTGGTTTCTTGCCAAACCACAGTTCATAAGGCGTCATCTCAACGGATTTTGATGGTGCCCTATTTAACGTGAATGTGGCCGTCTCTAGAGCGTATCCCCAAAACGATAGCGGTAAATTAGTAAGAGACATCATAGATCGCACCATATCTAGTAAAGTACGATTACGACATTCGGACACACCATTACGCTGTGGTGTTCCGGGTGGCGTGAGTTGCGAAACTATTCCACAATTTTTCAAATGTATACCAAACTCGTAACTCAAATATTCTCCTCCATGATCAGATCGTAGAAACTTTATTTTCTTGTTACGATGATTTTCAACTTCACTCTGAAATTCTTTGAACTTTTCAAACGTTTCAGACTTATGTTTCATTAAGTAGATATACCCATATCTTCTTAAGTCATCTGTGAAGGTGAGAAAATAACGATATCCGCCACGAGCCTCAATATTCATCGGACCACATACATCTGTATGTATGATTTCCAACAAATCTGTTGCTCTCTCCATAGTACCGGAGAACGGTGTTTTGGTCATCTTGTCCATGAGGCACGGTTCGCAAGTACCAAGTGATTCATAATCAAGTGGTTCCAAAAGTCCATCAGTATGGAGTTTCTTCATGCGCTTTACACCAATATGACCTAAACGGCAGTGCCACAAATATGTTGCACTATCATTATCAACTCTGCATCTTTTGGCTTCAACATTATGAATATGTGTGTTACTACTATCGAGATTCAACAAGAATAGACCACTCTTTAAGGGTGCATGACCATAAAAGATATTACTCATATAAATAGAACAACCATTATTCTCTGATTTAAATGAATAACTGTCTCGCATCAAACAAGATCCAGATATAATGTTCATGCTTAACGCTGGCACCAAATAACAATTATTTAGGTCTAATATTTATCCCGAAGGTAGATGTAGAGGTAGCGTGCCGATTGCGATCACATCGACTCTGGAGCCGTTTCCCACGCGCATCGTCACCTCGTCCTTAGCCAATCTTCGCTTAATCCGTAGTCCCTGTTTCGAGTTGCAAATATTAGCAACAGAACCAGTATCAAATACCCAGGTGCTACTGCGAGCATTAGTAAGGTACACATCAATAACATGTATATCACATATACCTTTGTTCACCTTGCCATCCTTCTTATCCGCCAAATACTTGGTGCAGTTCCGCTTCCAGTGACCAGTCTGCTTGCAATAGAAGCACTCAGTTTCAGGCTTAGGTCCAGGTTTGGGTTTCTTCTCTTGAGTAGCAACTTTCTTGCCGTTCTTTTTGAAGTTTCCCTTCTTCTTCCCTTTGCCCTTTTTCTTGAAACTAGTGGTCTTGTTGACCATCAACACTTGATGCTCCTTCTTGATTTCTACCTCCGCAGCTTTCAACATTGTGAAGAGCTCGGGAATAGTCTTATTCATCCCTTGCATATTATAGTTCATCACGAAGCTCCTGTAGCTTGGTGGCAGTGATTGGGGAATTCTGTCAATGACGCAATCATCTGGAAGATTAACTCCCAATTGAATCAAGTGATTATTATACCCAGACATTTTGAGTATATGCTCACTGACAGAACTGTTCTCCTCCATCTTGCAGCTATAGAACTTATTGGAGACTTCATATCTCTCAATTCGGGCATTTGCTTGAAATATTAACTTCAACTCCTGGAACATCTCATATGCTCCATGACGTTCAAAACGTCGTTGAAGTCCCGATTCTAAGCCGTAAAGCATGGCACACTGAACTATTGAGTAGTCATCAGCTTTGCTCTGCCAGACGTTCATAACATCCGGCGTTGCTCCTGCAGCAGGCCTGGCACCCAGCGGTGCTTCCGGGACGTAATTCTTCTGTGCAGCAATGAGGATAATCCTCAAGTTACGGACCCAGTCCGTGTAATTGCTACCATCATCTTTCAACTTTGCTTTCTAAAGGAACGCATTATAATTCAACGGAACAACAGCACAAGGCATCTATCTACAAACAAGCATAAACAAGCAAGATACTTATCAGGTACTAAGTTTCATGATAAATTTAAGTTCAGTTAATTTACTTAAAGAACTCCCACTTAGATAGACATCCCTCTAATCCTCTAAGTGATTACGTGATCCAAATCAACTAAACCATGTCCGATCATCACGTGAGATGGAGTAGTTTCATTAGTGAACATCATTATATTGATCATATCTTCTATATGATTCACGCTCGACCTTTCGGTCTCAGTGTTCCGAGGCCATATCTATATATGCTTGGCTTGTCAAGTATAACCTGAGTATTCCGCGTGTGCAACTGTTTTCCACCCGTTGTATTTGAACACAGAGCCTATCACACCCGATCATCACGTGGTGTCTCAGCACGAAGAACTTTCTCAAGGTGCATACTCAGGGAGAACACATCTTGATAATTAGTGAGAGATCATCTTATAATGCTACCGTCAATCAAAGCAAGATAAGATGCATAAAAGATAAACATCACATGCAATCAATATAAGTGATATGATATGGCCATCATCATCTTGTGCTTGTGATCTCCATCTCCGAGACACCGTCGTGATCACCATCGTCACCGGCGCGACACCTTGATCTCCATCGTAGCATCGTTGTCGTCTCGCCAATCTTATGCTTCCATGACTATCGCTACCGCTTAGTGATAAAGTAAAGCATTACAACGCGATTGCATTGCATACAATAAAGCGACAACCATATGGCTCCTACCAGTTGCCGATAATTCGGTTTACAAAACATGATCATCTCATATAATAAAATTTAGCATCATGTCTTGACCATATCACATCACAACATGCCCTGCAAAAACAAGTTAGACATCCTCTACTTTGTTGTTGCAAGTTTTACGTGGCTGCTACGGGCTTAAGCAAGAACCAATCTTACCTACGCAACAAAACCACAACGATAGTTTGTCAAGTTGGTGCTGTTTTAACCTTCGCAAGGACCGGGCGTAGCCACACTCAGTTCAACTAAAGTTGGAGAAACTGTCACCTACAAGCCACCTATGTGCAAAGCACGTCGGGAGAACCGGTCTCGCGTAAGCGTACGCGTAATGTCGGTCCGGGCCGCTTCGTCCAACAATACTGCCGAACCAAAGTATGACATGCTGGTAAGCAGTATGACTTATATCGCCCACAACTCACTTGTGTTCTACTCGTGCATATAACATCAACATATAAAACCTAGGCTCTGATACCACTGTTGGGTTTCGTAGTAATTTCAAAAAATTTCCTACGCTCACGCAAGATCATGGTGATGCATAGCAACGAGAGGGGAGAGTATGATCTATGTACCTTGTAGATCGACAACGGAAGCGTTTGGTTAATGTAGTCGTACGTCTCCACGGCCCGACCGATCAAGCACCGAAACTACGGCACCTCCGAGTTCTAGCACACGTTCAGCTCGATGACGATCCCCGGACTCCGATCCAGCAAAGTGTCGGGGAAGAGTTCCGTCAGCACGACGGCGTGGTGACGATCTTGATGTACTACTGCAGCAGGGCTTCGCCTAAACTCCGCTACAATATTATCGAGGACTATGGTGGAAAGGGGCGCCGCACACGGCTAAGAATAAGATCACGTGGATCAACTTGTGTGTTTCTGGGGTGCCCTTGCCTTCGTATATAAAGGACTAAAGGGGGGGTGCGGCCGGCCTAGGAGAGGCGCGCCAGGAGAGTCCTACTCCCTCTGGGAGTAGGACTCCCCCCAATCCTAGTTGGAATACGATTCGCGGAGGGGGGAAAAGAGAGAGAGAGGCCGGCCCCCTCTCCTTGTCCTATTCGGACCAAGGGAGGGGAGGGGCACGCGGCCCATCTAGGGCTGCCCCTTCTCTTTTCCACTAAGGCCCACTAAGGCCCATATAGCTCCCGGGGGGTTCCGGTAACCTCCCGGTACTCCGGTAAAATCCCGATTTCACCCGGAACACTTCCGATATCCAAACATAGGCTTCCAATATATCAATCTTTATGTCTCGACCATTTCGAGACTCCTCGTCATGTCCGTGATCTCATCCGGGACTCCGAACAAACTTCGGTACATCAAAATGTATAAACTCATAATATAACTGTCATCGTAACCTTAAGCGTGCGGACCCTACGGGTTCGAGAACAATGTAGACATGACCGAGACATGTCTCCGGTCAATAACCAATAGCGGAACCTGGATGGTCATATTGGTTCCTACATATTCTACGAAGATCTTTATCGGTCAGACCGCATAACAACATACGTTGTTCCCTTTGTTATCGGTATGTTACTTGCCCGAGATTCGATCGTCGGTATTCCAATACCTAGTTCAATCTCGTTACCGGCAAGTCTCTTTACTCGTTCTGTAATGCATCATCCCGCAACTAACTCATTAGTTGCAATGCTTGCAAGGCTTAAGTGATGTGCATTACCGAGAGGGCCCAGAGATACCTCTCCGATAATCGGAGTGACAAATCCTAATCTCGAAATACGCCAACCCAACATATACCTTTGGAGACACCTGTAGAGCTCCTTTATAATCACCCAGTTACGTTGTGACGTTTGGTTGCACATAAAGTATTCCTCTGGTAAACGGGAGTTGCATAATCTCATAGTCATAGTAACATGTATAAGTCATGAAGAAAGCAATAGCAACATACTAAACGATCGGGTGCTAAGCTAATCGAATGGGTCATGTCAATTAGATTATTCACTTAATGATGTGATCCCGTTAATCAAATAACAACTCTTTGTTCATGGTTAGGAAACATAACCATCTTTGATTAACGAGCTAGTCAAGTAGAGGCATACTAGTGACACTTCGTTTGTCTATGTATTCACACATGTATTATGTTTCCGATTAATACAATTATAGCATGAATAATAAACATTTATCATGATATAAGGAAATAAATAATAACTTTATAATTGCCTCTAGGGCATATTTCCTTCACCTACCACCTCTTCCCTCCCCTCCTTTATATACGTGGCTAGGGGGCACCCCAAAGACACACAAGTTGATCTTTTAGCCGTGTGTGGTGCCCCCCTCCACAGTTACACACCTCGGTCATATCGTTTTAATGCTTAGGCGAAGCCCTGCGTCGATAACTTGATCATCACCGTCACCACGCCGTCGTGCTGACGGAACTCTCCCTCGGCCTCAACTGGATCAAGATTTTGAGGGACGTCATCGAGCTGAACGTGTGCTGATCGCGGAGGTGTCGTGTGTTTGTTACTTGGATCGGTTGGATCGTGAAGACGTTCGACTACATCAACCGCATTACTAAACGCTTCCGCTTTCGGTCTACGAGGATACGTAGACACACTCTCCCCTCTCATTGCTATGCATCTCCTAGAAAGATCTTGCGTGATCATAGGTAAATTTTTTGAAATACTGCATTCCCCAACAGTGGCATCCGAGCCAGGTTTATGCAGAGATGTTATATGCACGAGTAGAACACAAAGAGTTGTGGGCAATAATAGTCATACTGCTTACCAGCAATGTCTTACTTTGATTCAGCGGTATTGTTGGATGAAGTGTCCCAGACCGACATTACATGACCGCGTTCATGAGACTGGTTCTACCGACGTGCTTCACACACAACTAGCTAATGGGTGTTTGTTTCTCTAGCTTTAGTTAAATCGAGTTTGACTACGCCCGGTCCTTGTTGAAGGTTAAAACAGCACACTTGACAAAAAATCATTATGGTTTTGATGCGTAGGTAAGAACGGTTCTTGCTAGAAGCCCGTAGCAGCCACGTAAAACTTGCAACAACAAAGTAGAGGACGTCTAACTTGTTTTTGTAGGGCATGATATGATGTGATATGGTCAAGACATGACGATATATAAATTGTTGTATGAGATGATCATGTTTTGTAAAAGTTATCAGCAACTAGGAGGAGCCATATGGTTGTTGCTTTATTGTATGAAATGCATTCACCATGTAATTGCTTTACTTTATCACTAAGCGGTAGCGATAGTCGTAGAAGAAACAGTTGGCGGGATGACAATGATGCTACGTTGGAGATCAAGGTGTCAAGCCGGTGACGATGGTGATCATGACGGTGCTTTGGAGATGGAGATCAAAGGCACAAGATGATGATGGCCATATCATATCACTTATTTTGATTGCATGTGATGTTTATCCTTTATGCATCTTCTTTTGCTTAGTATGACAGTAGCATTACAAGATGATCTCTCACTAAATTTCAAGGTATAAGTGTTCTCCCTGAGTATGCACCATTGCTACAGTTCGTCGTGCTGAGACACCAAATGATGATCGGGTGTGATAAGCTCTACGTTCACATACAACGGGAGCAAGCCAATTTTGCACACACATAATACTTGGGTTAAACTTGACGAGCCTAGCATATGCAGATATGGCCTCGGAACACTGATACCGAAAGGTCGAGCGTTTATCATATAGTAGATATGATCAACATAGTGATGTTCACCAATGAAAACTTCTCCATCTCACGTGATGATCGGACATGGTTTAGTTGAAATGGATCACGTGATCATTTAGATGACTAGAGAGATGTCTCTCTAAGTGGGAGTTCTTAAGTAATTTGATTAATTGAACTTTAATTTATCATGAACTTAGTACTTGATAGTATTTTGCATGTCTATGTTGTTGTAGATATCTGGCCCATGCTACTGTTCCTTTGAATTTTAATGCGTTCCTAGAGAAAGCTAAGTTGAAAGATGATGGTAGCAACTAAACAGACTGGGTCCGTAACTTGAGGATTATCCTCATTGCTGCATAAAAGAATTACGTCCTACAAGCACTGCTAGGTGCTAGGCCTGCTGCAGATGCTACTGATGATGTTAAGAACATCTGACAGAGCAAAACTGATGATTACTCGATAGTTTAGTGTGCCATGCTTTACAGCTTAGAACCGGGACTTCAACGATGTTTTGAATGTCATGGAGCATATGAGATGTTCTAGGAGTTGAAGTTAATATTTCAAGCAAATGCCCGGTTTGAGAGATATGAAGTCTCCAATAAGTTCTACAGCTGCAAAATGGAGAAGAATAGTTCTGCCAGCGAACATATACTCAGAATGTCTGGGTACCACAACCACTTGACTCAACTGGGAGTTAATCTTCCTGATGATAGTGTCATTGATATAGTTCTTCAATCACTGCCACCAAGCTACAAGAGCTTCTTGATGAACTATAATATGCAAGGGATGGATAAGACAATTCCCGAGCTCTTCGCAATGCTAAAGGCTACAGAGGTAGAAATCAAGAAGGAGCATCAAGTGTTGATGGTTAAGAAGACCACTAGTTTCAAGAAGAAGGGCAAAGGGAACAAGGGGAACTTCAAGAAGAACGGCAAGCAAGTTCCCGCTCAAGTGAAGAAGCCCAAGTCTGGACCTAAGCCTGAGACTGAGTGCTTCTACTGCAAAGGGACTGGTCACTGGAAGCGGAACTGCCCCAAGTATATGGCGGATAAGAAGGATGGCAAAGTGAAAGGTATATTTGATATACATGTTATTGATGTGTACCTTACTAATGCTCGCAGTAGCGCCTAGGTATTTGATACTAGTTCTGTTGCTCATATTTGCAACTCAAAACAGGGGCTACGGATTAAGCGAAGATTGGCTAAGGACGAGGTGACAATGCACGTGGGAAATGGTTCCAAAGTTGATGTGATCGCGGTCGGCACGCTACCTCTACTTCTACCTTCGCGATTAGTTTTAGACCTGAATAATTTTTATTTGGTTCCAGTGTTAAGCATGAACATTATATCTAGATCTTGTTTGATGTGAGACGGTTATTCATTTAAATCAGAGAATAATGGTTGTTCTATTTATATGAGTAATATCTTTTATGGTCATGCACCCTTAATGAGTGGTCTATTTTTGTTGAATCTCGATAGCAGTGATACACATATTCATAGTATTGAAGCCAAAAGATATAAGTTTAATAATGATAGTGCAACTTATTTGTGGCACTGCTGTTTAGGTCATATTGGTGTAAAGCGCATGAAGAAACTCCATGCTGATGGGCTATTGGAATCACTTGATTAGGAATCACTTGATGCTTATGAACCATGCCTCATGGCCAAGATGACTAAGACTCCGTTCTCCGGAACAATGGAGCGAGCAACAGACTTGTTGGAAATAATACATACTGATGTATGCGGTCTGATGAGTATTGAGGCTCGCGGTAGGTATTGTTATTTTCTGACCTTCACGGATGATTTGAGCAGATATGGGTATATCTACTTGATGAAACATAAGTCTGAAACATTAGAAAAGTTCAAAGAATTTCAGAGTGAAGTGGAAAATCATCGTAACAAGAAAATAAAGTTTGTATGATCTGATCGTGGAGGTGAATATTTGAGTTACGAGTTTGGTCTTCATTTGAAACAATGTGGAATAGTTTCACAGCTTACGCCACCTGGAACACCACATCGTAATGGTGTGTCTGAATGTCGTAATCGTACTTTATTAGATATGGTGCGATCTATGATGTCTCTTACTGATTTACCGCTATCGTTTTGGGGTTATGCTTTAGAGACGGATGCATTCACGTTAAATAGGGCACCATCGATATCCGTTGAGACGACACCATATGAACTGTGGTTTGGCAAGAAACCCAAGTTGTCGTTTCTTAAAGTTTGGGGATGCGATGCTTATGTGAAAAAGCTTCAACCTGATAAGCTCGAACCCAAATCGGAGAAATGTGTCTTCATAGGATACCCAAAGGAGACTGTTGGGTACACCTTCTATCATAGATCCGAAGGCAAAATATTCGTTGCTAAGAATGGATCCTTTCTAGAGAAGGAGTTTCTCTCGAAAGAAGTGAGTGGGAGGAAAGTAGAACTTGATGAGGTAACTGTACCTTCTCCCTTATTGGAAAGTAGTTCATCACAGAAATCAGTTTTAGTGATTCCCACACCAATTAGTGAGGAAGCTAATGATGATGATCATGAAACTTCTGATCAAGTTACTACCAAACCTCGTAGGTCAACCAAAGCAAGATCCACACTAGAGTGGTACGGTAATCCTGTTCTGGAGGTCATGTTACTTGATCATGACGAACCTACGAACTATGAGGAATCAATGATGAGCCCAGATTCCGCAAAATGGCTAGAGGCCATGAAATCTGAGATGGGATCCATGTATGAGAACAAAGTGTGGACTTTGTTTGACTTGCCCGATGATCGGCAAGCCATAGAGAATAAATGGATCTTCAAGAAGAAGACTGATGCTGACGGTAATATTACTGTCTACAAAGCTTGAGTTGTTGCAAAAGGTTTTCGACAAGTTTAAGGAGTTGACTACGATGAGACCTTCTCACCCGTAACAATGCTTAAGTTTGTCCAAATCATGTTAGCAATTGCCAAATTTTATGATTATGAAATTTGGCAAATGGATGTGAAAACTGCATTCCGTAATGGATATCTCAAAGAAGAGTTGTATATGATGCAACCAGAAGGTTTTGTCGATCCAAAAGGTGCTAACAAAGTGTGCAAGCTCCATCGATCCATTTATGGACGGGTGCAAGCCTCTCGGAGTTGGAATATACGCTTTGATAGTGCGATCAAAGCATATGGTTTTATACAGACTTTTGGAGAAGCCTGTATTTACAAGAAAGTGAGTGGGAGCTCCATAGTATTTCCGATATGATATGTGGATGACATATTGTTGATCGGAAATGATACTGAATTTCTAAATAGCATAAAAGGATACTTGAATAAGAATTTTTCAATGAAAGACCTCGGTGAAGCTGCTTATATATTGGGCATCAAGATCTATAGAGATAGATTGAGACGCTTAATTGGACTTTCACAAAGCACATACCTTGATAAAGTTTTGAAGAAGTTCAAAATGGATCTGTCAAAGAAAGGGTTCTTGCCTGTGTTACAAGGTGTGAAATTGAGTTAGACTCACTGCCCGACCACTGCAGAAGATAGAGAGAAAATGAAAGTCATTCCCTATGCCTCAGCCACAGGTTCTATCATGTATGCAATGTTGTGTACCAGACCTGATGTGTGCCTTGCTATTAGTTTAGCGGGGAGGTACCGAAGTAATCCATGAGTGGATCACTGGACAACGGTCAAGAACATCCTGAAATACCTGAAAAGGACTAAGGATATGTTTCCTCGTTTATGGAGGTGAAAAAGAGCTCGTCGTAAATGGTTATGTTGATGCAAGCTTTGACACTGATCCGGATGACTCTAAGTCACAAACCGGATATGTATTTTTATTGAATGGTGGAGCTGTCAGTTAGTTTAGTTCTAAGCAGAGCGTCCTGGCGGGATCTACATGTGAAGCAGAATACGTAGCTGCTTCGGAATTAGCAAATGAAGGAGCCTGGATGAAGGAGTTTATATTCGATCTATGTGTAATACTTAGTGCATCGGGTCCAATGAAAATCTTTTGTGACAATATTGGTGCAATTGCCTTGGCAAAGGAATCCAGATTTCACAAGAGAACTAAGCACATCAAGAGACGCTTCAATTCCATCCGCGATCATGTCAAGGAGGGAGACATAGAGATTTGCAAGATACATATGGATCTGAATATTGCACACCCGTTGACTAAGCCTCTCTCACGAGCAAAACAAGATCAGCACCAAGACTCTATAGGTGTTAGAATCATCACTATGTAATCTAGATTATTGACTCTAGTGCAAGTGGGAGAATGAAGGAAATATGCCCTAGAGGCAATAATAAAGTTGTTATTTATATTTCCTTATATCATGATAAATGTTTATTATTCATGCAAGAATTGTATTAACCGGAAACGTAGTACATGTGTGAATACATAGACAAAGAGAGTGTCCCTAGTATGCCTCTACTTGACTAGCTCGTTAATCAAAGATGGTTAAGTTTCCTAGCCATAGACATGTGTTGTCATTTGATGAACGGGATCACATCATTGGATCATGATGTGATGGACAGGACCCATCCATTATCTTAGCATAATGATTGTTTAGTTTTTCTGCTATTGCTTTCGTCATGACTTATACATGTTTCTCAGACTATGAGATTATGCAACTCCCGAATACCGGAGGAACACCTTGTGTGCTACCAAATTTCACAACGTAACTGGGTGATTATAAAGATGCTCTACAGGTGTCTCCGATGGTGTTTGTTGAGTTGGCATAGATCAAGATTAGGATTTGTCACTCCGTGTATCGGAGAGGTATATCTGGGCCCTCTTTGTAATGCACATCACTATGAGCCTTGCAAGCAATGTGTCTAATGAGTTAGCCACGGGATGATGCATTATGGAACGAGTAAAGAGACTTGCCGGTGACGAGATTGAACTAGGTATGATGATACCGCCGATCGAATCTCGGGCTAGTAACATGCCGATGACAAATGGAACAATGTATGTTGTTATGCAGTTTGACTGATAAAGATCTTCGTAGAATATGTATGAGCCAATATGAGCATCCAGGTTCCGCTATTGGTTGTTGACCGGAGATGTGTCTCGTCATGTCTACATAGTTCTCGAACCCGTAGGGTCCGCACGCTTAACGTTCGATGACTATTTGTATTTATGAGTTTATGTGGTTTGATGACCGAAGGTTGTTCGGAGTCTCGGATGATATCACGAACATGACGAGGAGTCTCGAAATGGTCGAGACATAAAGATTCATATATTGGAAGGTTACATTCGGACACCGGAATGGTTCGGGTTGTTTTGGATGAGTTTCGAAGTACCGGGGGTTACCGGAACCCCCCAGGAAATTATTGGGCCTCATGGGCCTAGTGGTGGAAGAGAGGAGGCCGGCCAGGGAGTGGCGCGCACCCCCTAGTCCAAACCGAATTGGACTAGGGTTTGGGGGGGCTTTCCTTCTCTCCTCCTCCTCCTTCCCTCCTTCTCCTACTAGGAATAGGAAAGAGGAGGGGAATCCTACTTGGACTGGGGAGTCCTAGTAGGATTCCCCACACCTAGCGCGCCCCCTTAGGGACGACCAACTCTTCCATCCCATCCTTTATATACGTGTCCATGGGGCACCCCAAAGACACACAAGTTGATCTTTTAGCCGTGTGCGGTGCCCCCCTCCACAGTTACACACCTCGGTCATATTGTTGAGTGCTTAGGCGAAGCCCTGCGTCGATAACTTCATCATCACCGTAACCATGCCGTCATGCTGATGGAACTCTCCCTCGGCCTCAACTGGATCAAGAGTTTGAGGGACGTCATCGAGCTGAACGTGTGCTGATTGTGGAGGTGCCGTGCGTTTGGTACTTCGATCGGTTGGATCGCGAAGACGTTCGACTACATCAACCGCGTTACTAAACGCTTCCGCTTTCGGTCTATGAGGGTACATAGACACACTCTCCCTTATCGTTGCTATGCATCTCCTAGATAGTTCTTGCGTGATCGTAGGTAAATTTTTTGAAATACTGCGTTCCCCAACAATAGCATGTGGTGGTGTTGCAAGTTTACTTATAACAGAAGGTGAATCTAAAGCCGAACTGGATGGCAGTTCCTTACCTCCCCTCGTATTTGAGGGAAATATCTTAGTCTTAGCATCCTTCAGATTCTTCATATTGATAAATTGATAATAATCCCAAGTGACTCAACAAATATAGCTATGCTCCCCGGCAACGACGCCAGAAAAAGGTCTTGATAACCCACAAGTATAGGGGATCGCAACAGTTTTTGAGGGTAGAGTATTCAACCTTTATAGATTTGATACAAGGGGAGCCAAAGAATATTTGAAGGTATTAGCAGCTGAGTTGTCAATTCAACCACACCTGGAGAGTAATTATCTGCAGCAAAGTGATCAGTAGAAAAGTAGTTTGATAGTTTTGATAATAATAGTAGCAGCAATGGTAACAGTAACAGTGATAGAAGTATTTTTGTAGCAAGTGCAACAGTAACGATAGCAGTAGTAACATAGCAAGAATAATATAAGATAATTTCATAGGCATTGAATCAATAATTTGTTGGATGATACTCATCATGTGATAGTCATAACCTAGGGCGATACGACACTAGCTCTAGTTCATAAATATAATGTAGGCATGTATTGCGTAAATAGTCATACGTGCTTATAGAAAGAACTTGCATGACATCTTTTGTCCTACCCTCCCGTGGCAGCAGGGTCCAATTGGAAACTAAGGGACATTAAGGCCTCCTTTTTTATAGAGAACCGGAACAAAGCATTAACACACGGTGAATACATGAACTCCTCAAACTACGGTCGTCATCGGGAGTGGTCCCGATTATTGTCACTCCGGGGTTGCCAGCTCATAACACGTAGTAGGTGACTATAACTTGCAAGATCGGATCTAGAACATGGATATAATGGTGATAACATAAACGGTTAAGATCTGAAATCATGGCACCCGAGCCCGAAGTGACAAGCATTAAGCATGGCAAAGTCATGGCAACATCAATATCAGGACATAGTGGATACTAGGGATCAAGCCCTAACAAAACTAACTAGATTACATGATGAATCTCATCCAACTCCTCACCGACCAGCGAGCCTATGAAGGAATTACTCACTCCCGGTGGGGACCATCATGGAATTCGTGATGGAGAAGGGTTGGGGATGACGAAGAACAAATATCCCCCACTCTGGAGCCTCAAACGGACCCCAGATCTGGCCTCCCGATGAAGAACTGGTGGTGACGGCGGCCCGTCTCGTGGATCGTGATATATCTTTCTCCCTGATTTTTTAAAATATGGGATTTTATAGCATCGGTTTCAGGGTTTGCGGGGCCACCAGGTGGGGACAACCCACCTGGGCGCGCCAGGAAGGTGGGTGAGCCCTGGTGGGTTGTGCCCACCCAGGTCCCCCCCTCTGGTGGATCTTGGCTCCAGAAATTCTCTTTATTGATATAAAAAATCCTCGCAAAGTCCATTCCTAGAACTTTTATTTCTGCACAAAAACAACACCATGGTAGTTCTGCTGAAAACAGCGTTTGTCCGGGGTTAGTTTCATTCAAATCATGCAAATTAGAGTCCAAAACAAGAGGAAAAGCGTTAGAAAAAGTAGATACATTGGAGATGTATCAAGCGACTATCTCCCGACTGAGCCACAGATCCACGATTGTAATACCCATCCACCTTCGTCAATACCAGATCAGACAAGCAGGACATAGAATTTTTCATCTCCGGGTAATCTGAACCTGGGTAAAAAACTATTGTCGAGATCCCCAGGCGAGCCCCTCTTCATCAATAGGATCGCGAGCAATGCCGCTGACCTCTAGAGCCCTGCTGCCGAACAAACAAGGAGAGAAGGAGAGCTTCTTCCCGGTGTCCACATAGTGGCACACGACATCTGGCACGCCAGGTACACTCGAGGCCGGCGTTGCCAAGGGACGGGTCCGGCCGCTGCTCGGACCCCACAAGAAGACTTCATGTAAGCTATTAAGAACACCCTGCTTTGGCCCCGGCCCCGCGGTTGACGAGATGGAGTTTGAGGAATCTCGCGGGGAAAGGGCTGAGGTTTACTGCAAGAACGGGACCCCTGGCTCGGCGGTTCGGCGAAGGCGGACAAACCCTTCGAGGCGCTGGCTACCAACTGTGCCTTGGAGGAGGCCACTGATACGTCCATTTTGCATCATGTTTTCTTACTGTTATTTAAGATGTTTTTATCCATAATAATGCTTTCTGGAGTAATTCTAATGCCTTTTCTCTCATAATATGCAAGGTATACACAAAGAGGGAGAATTCAGGTAGCTGGAAATCTGGACATGGAAAAGCTACGTCGGGCCACCTATTCTGCACAACTCCAAATGAGCTGACACTTCATGGAGAATTTTTATGGAATATATGAGAAATATTGGAGCCAATAAGTACCAGAGGGGCCCACCAGGTGGGCACAACCCACCTGGGTGCGCCAGGGAGCCCAAGTGCGCCCTGGTGGGTTGTGCTCACCCAGGTCCACCTCCGGTGCCCATCTTATGGTATATAAGTCATTTTTACCTAGAGAAAATAAGGAGAGGACTTTCGGGATGGAGTGCCGCCGCCTCAAGGCTGAACTTGGGTAGGAGCACTTTTGCCCTCCGGCGGAGTGATTCTGCCAGGGGAACTTCCCTCCCGAAGGGGGAAATCATCGTCATCATCATCACCAAGAACTCTCCCATATTGGGGAGGGCAATCTCCATCAACATCTTCAACATCACCATCCGCTCTCAAATCCTAGTTCATCTCTTGTGTTGAATCTTGTTACCGAAACTATAGATTGGTGCTTGTGGGTGACTAGTAGTGTTGATTACATCTTGTAGTTGATTACTATATGGTTTATTTGGTGGAAGATTATATGTTCAGATCCAATATGTTATTTAATACCTCTATGATCTTGAGCATGATTATCGTTTGTGAGTAGTTACCTTTGTTCTTGAGGTCACGGGAGAAATCATGTTGCAAGTAATCATGTGAACTTGATATGTGTTCGATATTTTGATAGTATGTATGTTGTGATTCCCTTAGTGGTGTCATGTGAACGTCGACTACATGACACTTCACCATATTTGGGCCTAAGGGAATGCATTGTGGAGTAGCAATTAGATGGTGGGTTGCGAGAGTGACAGAAACATAAACCCCAGTTTATGCTCTATTCCATAAGGGACCGATTGGATCCAAAAGTTTAATGCTATGGTTAGAATTTATTCTTAATACTTTTCTCGTAGTTGCGGATGCTTGCGGGAGGGTTAATCATAAGTAGGAGGTTTGTTCAAGTAAGAATAGCACCTAAGCACCGATCCACCCACATATCAAATTATCAAAGTACCGAACACGAATTAAGCCAACATGATGAAAGTGACTAGATGAAATTCCCGTGTACCCTCAAGAACACTTTTGTCGGATCACGGGTTCCGGCAAACCCTTGAGGTTTGAACACTGGGGTGCGCGCGAAGGTTTTCTCCCTATCGATCCACGCCCTAGCTTTCTAAGATCTTGCGAACGAACTCAATGAACTCACAACACAGAAAGACACAAGATTTATACTGGTTCGGGCCACCGTTGTGGTGTAATACCATACTCTAGTGTGGTGGTGCTGGATTGCCTCTTGGGCTGATGATGAACAGTACAAGGGGAAGAACAACCCCCTGAGGTTGAGGTGTTCTTGTGCTTGGTGAACTTGTGTGGGTGAGATGATCTTGGATCCACTCTCAACTTGTGATGAGGTTGATCCTATCTCTCCACTGTGGTGGCTAGTTCTACTTATATAGGCCCAAGCCCTCTCCCCAAATATTGAGTGGGAAGGGAGCCAACAATGGCCAATTCGAAAGGGGACAACTAGTACAAGTTATCCTGATAAAAGGTGGTCTTTGCCTGCTAAAGGTTCTGGTGATGACGCCGTCTTGGGCTCCATGGTGACCTCCGTCCTGCCGTCCTTCCGGTGTTGGTCTTGTTGCACCAATATGGAAACCTTTGCTTGATGCCTCGGTACTCCGCGCCTGCGTTTGCCCCCTTGGCACCAAAGGGGAAACAAGGACACTGCACATGTTGGCGCCCTCCTGGTCTCGATCATCATGGCTCATGACACGAGGACCTCGCGAGGTTTGCCCTGCCTTGATCTCTCCGCCCCTCGTGAGCCTGCTTGGCGAGGCCACTCCTGAGGAGGTCTTGCATCATCCACCTCACGAGGCTTGGCCCCTCGCGAGGGTCTTGAATGCCTTGTCGACGAAGATGGGCCGTATAGACCTACCAGCCCAGCCACGCCGTGGGCCGCAGGCAGGCAAGTCTGGGACCCCCGTTCCCAGAACGTCGACAGTAGCCCTCGGGCCCAAGGTGCGCTCAGGCTTGGCTTCGAGGCGAAGCCAAAGGATCAAGCGCGGAGCACCGCGGGCCCCAAAAGCCTGCGGCCTCGGTTGATGCATGGTGATTGATTGGACGTGGGCGTCTCCGCTTCCCCACGTTGCCTTGGCAACTGCCCTACTTGACAAGTCCTTGTGACTTGCAAGGAAAGCCATCATTACCTGTGATCGTCGGGGTGCTGGTTGGCCTTCTCCTGCTGTAAATGGGAAGGGGGGCAGAGCCCCCATCGCTCATCTCTTCCCATTCTGCTCGCTTCTTCTCTCTCCGCTCCACTGTTAACAGCAGCTTCAATGGCGCCGATCCGTAGGTTTCTGGCTGAGGAGAAGGGAAAGGTTCCCTCGACGTGCCGGCGTTGCTCCCGCCGAAGAAGAGGTCGATCCACCGCTGCAACGCCATGGAGATGCAGGTGGTGACGAGGACTTGGTGCGAGCGGCCTCCTCCTGGGTATCCACTTCCCTTGTATGCCCAAGCCGGGGGCTCGGGAGGAAGAAGCGATGGGCATCGGCGCGCGCACCGCGGCCAAGGTCGACGCGCCGCGGCGACGAGTGCCATCGCTCCTGGAGGCCATGTCGCGGACTCCTCTCGTGAGCTCGTGCTGTGGGTGGCGATGCCCCCCAAGCTCCTGGATCCGCTTCCCGCGCTTCTTCTCCAACGTGATGCCACCGAGGGGGCCTCTCGAGCTCTGGTTGCAGCATGCTGAGTGTGACGCTCCGGTGACTGGAGCAGAGGTTGAAGCACTCTCCACCGGCAAGATCTTCATGACCCACGGCTGGGGCGAGGTCATGCGGGTTTGCTGTGCGGAGGGCGCCCTCGCGATGCACTTCAAGTGCGACGTCGCCTCCATGCTGTTTTTCAAGGTCTTCGACGCGGAGGGTCACTGCTTGGAGTGCTGTCCCGAAGGGGAGCGCCAGGATGAGGCGCGCCCCGCTCGCGGTTGCTCCAGCAATAGCAACTCTTGGGAGTCCAGCGGTTCTCCCGAGCTCTACGAGACTCTAGAGACGAGCGACGACAGCTACGTGCCCCCGAGCTCTCGCCGCGCTCGGAGCAGGGCCGCAATGTCCGGCCGCAGCCGCCGCTGATCTGGATGGGGTTGGCACCGGCCTCCCGCGGCCCACTGTTGATGATAGCGTCAGCCGCGGGGGTGTGTAGATAGGATTCTCCTAGGTTCTCGTCTTTTGTTCCCTGCGAGGAATCAAGAAGTACCTCGTGGGGGCGTGTAAAGAGTTTGCAATATCTTTCACTGATACTATCCTAATCATGGAAGCCTTGTGAGCGCAAGTCCTGCTGCTTAGGCTCGGTCTTCCCTTTCCAATCTTGCGACAACTTGTTGCTCTACGCTGACAGGTCCCGGTCCCCAGGCAAGCTTCAGCCGTCACTGGTATGCTAGGTCGCGTGCCGTGGTCAAGGCCAAGAGGTGAGCGGCCCGAGGTCCAGTAAGAGCCCCTGAGGCGCGATGCTCAGGGGGTCCCCTTTAGCGCTCAAGCAGCCGTGGTAAGACAGGAAAGGGAGGCGACGTTGCCACAATAGGGCTGCGGCGAGCGTGTCCTCTGGGCTCCAATGACTAGTTGATCTGAGCTCGTGACTTATCTTGGCGGTCCGGGGTTGATTCTTCATGACGCGCCAGGCCTGTGCGCGAACATCCAGAGCGTAGCAGGGTCAGGCCCATACGAGTCCTCCCCCTTCCTATGCTCTCCTTTGTGCTCTACGTCCTCAGGTCCCGGCCGTTGAGCGAGCTCAGCCGCCGCTGGTATGCCAGGTCGCGTGCCGTGGTCAAGGACAAGGAGTGAGGGCTGGAGAGCCAGTAAGAGCTCCTGAGTCGCGATGCTCAGGAGCCCCCCCTTTAACGTGCAAGCGGATTACTTGGAAGAGGTGGGAGCTCGCGGTGCCACCTGTTGCTATCCTCGTACGATTCCTGCGAGCCAGCACGAGGAAGAGCATGATCTACCGTTATGGTTGCCAGCCTGCCGCTGGTTGCTCCGCGAAGGGGTGAAGGCACTGAGGGCCTGGTGAGGTGATGTGCGCGGGGCGTGCCGCGAGCCAGAGCTCGACCGCTCAGGTTTATCGACGTGGTAGGGATGGACCTATGCACCACCGCCGTGCCGGCTTGAGGGGGCCCCGTGGGAGGCGACGATTGAGCAGGTAGTAATCATAGGTAGATCGAACATGAGAGTAGCAGGCTTAAGTAAGTGCATGAAAGATACGTGCCGCTGGGTCAGGCCCGAGTGGCTTGCGGATGATGCAGCCCGAGGGGCGCCCCCAACAAGGTAAGCTAAATACACAAGAAGGGATGCATGCCACAGGGACGGACCCACGTGGCCTGGGAATGATGCAGCCCGAGGGGCGCTCCCAGCTGAATGAACTTGGAAAGATGTCACCTGGTTATGTTGACGAAGGAGAGTTGGGGCAGTTGAAGGTGCATGACGAAGGGGTTGCTCCTCATGAGCCTCCGGAGCTCTGAGCCTCGAGAGGCGCTCAGGTGGTTCCTTGAGGACCGTCTCCATCTCCATCAGGACGTCGTGGTGCTTGCTCTCCTGAGCCGCTAGGATGCGCTGCAAGTTGCGCTGGTAGGCGGATGATACACTTGGTAGGCCAAAGGGCATGAGAACGTAGCTGTGCGGTGGGCCCTCGCAGCGTCCCACACGCGAAGGCCAAAAAAGCTCCTGAGAAGTGGCCCTGTTGAACCCTAGAACGTCGATGCAAACACGCAGCCCAACATCCTCGCCTGGATGGGAAGCTGCGTCTCGCGAGCGGCGGTCGCCGCGCATGGCCCTTGCGTCTTGCAACTCCTGGGTGGTCTTGGTGATGAACTCCTGAATGGTGGACAATCCTTGCCATGTGCCCTCCTGAGGGAAACGTGCCGCGAATCACTCCTCCAAGTGGTGCCCGAGCGCCTCCTTCTAGAAGAAAGCCCCCGTGCCCTGCCCGAGAAGGGCGCGGGGCGCGCCTTCCTATGTGATGGAGGGAGGCACCCCTAGAGCGGGCGCTGATCCTGATGAGGCTCTGGGTCTGATGCCACCCTCCTGAGGTCCTGCGCGTCGCTTCTTCTTCTTCTTCTTCTTCTTCTTCTTGGGGTTGGCCTTAGGAGGGCCCTCGCCCTTGCTGTCGGGGGCGTCGATTGCTGCAGCTTGGGAGGCACGCTCGAGGGAGCACACCGCATCTCTTTCTTCACATGGGACCGTGATGATCCCGCCGCTTCCCGGCATCTTGATGACATTGTAGCCGTGATGGGTCACCGCCATGAACTTGGCCAAGGCTGGATACCCGAGGATGGCATTGTACCGCAAGCGGATGTGCGCGACGTCGAAGTCGATGAGCTCGGCGCGGTAGTTCTTGCGTTCCCTGAAGGTGACAGGGAGGCGGACCTGCCCTATCGGTGTGGTGGAACCGTCGGTCACTCCTGAGAAAGGCTTGGTGGGCTAAAGCTAGTCATACGGCACTTGGAGGTTGTCGAATGTGTCGACGGACAGGACGTTGAGCCCCGCGCCGCCGTTGATGAGGGTCTTGGTAACTTGCACGTTGCTGATGACTGGGGAGAAAAGCATCGGGAGGGCGCCAGCAGTAGCTGCGCACTTGAGCTGGTATGCCGAATGGAACGTAATGGGGCACTGGGACCATTTGAGCGGGCGCGTGGCTTCGAGCTTGGGGAGGACTGCATTCACTTCACGAGCAAACTGTTTGAAGATACGCTGCGAGGCTGGGGCCTGGGCTCCGCCCAAGATGCAGGCGATAGCACGCAGTTCCTGGAAGACCCCAACCCCCTCGTCCTGATGGTCTTGATCATTCCTTCTTGGCGGTGGTGGCAGCGGAGGGAGTCCGTCGTTGCCTTAAGGACGATCCTCACGAGGCTGGTCCCTCCAAGCGCCCTCGCAAGGCTGATCGTGCCAGCGGTCCTCACGAGGCTGGTCGCGCCACTCCTGGCACGGGCCACGGTCGTCCTAGCGTCCGCCACCATGTCCTCCTCCTCGGCCGTAGCCCCGGTCGCCGCGCTCGGGGCATCGACTGAAGCGCCCTTCGCGAATGGCTCTGAGCTCTTGACAGTCACCGGTGCTGTGGGTGTTCAGGTTGTGGAAGGCATAGAACGGACGGCTGCCCTTGGATGACTCTGGCTGGTCTCTGCCACGCTTGGTGTCTGGTTCTACTACGAGCACGGCTGCTCCTTCGCACTTCACGTCCTTGGCCTTGGCTTTCTTCCCCTCTGGGTCTGCAGCAAGGAGCTCGAGGAGGGAGAGGCGCCCCTCCTTAGCTCTAGCGCACTTGGTCGCGATGTTGAACAGCTCCAGGGTCGTGCACAACTCTTCATGGATGGCGAGCTCCTCCTTCATCTTGACGTCGCGGACGCCATCAGAGAACACTGAGATGATGGCCTCATCGGTCACCTTGGGGATCTTGATCCGTGCACTGTTGAAGCGCTGAATGTACTTTTGCAGGGTCTCTCCTGGTTGTTGCTTTTTGCGGCGCAGGTCGCCCACGACCGGGGGGGGGGGGGGTCACGAGTACCCTGGAAGTTCGCGATGAAGCGGGTGCGCATTTCGTCCCAAGAGGAAATTGAGCCTGGAGGCAGGTTCAGGAGCCAGGAGCGGGCGCCCTCCTTGAGAGCCATGGGAAACCAGTTCGCCATGACTTCCTTGTCGCCGTTGGCCGCTTCGATGCTTAGCTCGTAGAGCTGCAAGAACTCCTCGGGGTCGGGGGTGCCATCGTAGCGAGGAGGCAGATCCGGCTTGAACTTGCCCGACCAGGCGACGCTACGCAGCTCGAGGGTGAAGGCGCGGCAGCCAGCTATGGTCACCGGGACCCGCCTTGGGGGTGGGGCTTGGTCTTGATGGGGTCCGCGCCCTGCTGCTATGGGTGGCGCGCGATCTTGCCGCAGTAGCCGGTCCCGGCGCGGTGGTGCCAGGAGCGGCGGAACATTTTCTTGCGGTCCAGGGACCTCTTGACAGCTTCTTTCTTCACACGCGGGCGTGGGACGTGGCGGGTCGCGTCGCGGAGCCGTGCATCTTGGCGCCAGGGCGCCGTCTTGGGGCTGAGGTGGTGGAGGCGCTCCGTGAGCTACATCGCCTGTAGCTGGCGGAGGGCGAGGCGGAGAGAGGGAAGGTGCTGGGGAACCCCCTGCGGCGTGGACAAGCTCGGCGATGCGGTCGAGCCAGTCCTCGTAGAGGTCGTCGACCGGACGGTAGTGCAGGAGCTCGTGCGTCATGAGGAGCGCGGCCCGTGCGTCCATGGGAGGACGACGTGCATGGGAAGAAGAACCGGCCGGGGTTAGCGATGGAGTGGCGGTGCGGCCGTCCCGCCACACCGGGGGATGCAACGAGGATGCTTGCTGCTCGTTCCCCGCCAGGCCGGTGGCGGCGTTGGCGGCAGGCGATGGGGAATGACGAGGTGGCGATGAGCAACATGGGCGGTGAGGGCAGCTCGGCGCTCAACACGAGCGCGGCGCGCGTCTGCCATGGAGACGACGAAGCAACAGAGCGACGGAAGGAAGCTTCGGCGCACCCCTACCTGGCGCGCCAAATGTCGGATCACGGGTTCCGGCAAACCCTTGAGGTTCGAACATTGGGGTGCGCGCGAAGGTTTTCTCCTTATCGATCCACGCCCTAGCTTTCTAAGATCTTGCGAACGAACTCAACAAACTCACAACACAGAAAGACACAAGATTTATATTGGTTCGGGCCACCGTTGTGGTGTAATACTCTACTCATGTGTGGTGGTGGTGGATTGCCTCTTGGGATGATGATGAACAGTATAAGGGGAAGAACAACCTCCTGAGGTTGAGGTGTTCTTGTGCTTGGTGAACTTGTGTGGGTGAGATGATCTTGGATCCGCTCTCGACTTGTGATGAGGTTGATCCTCTCTCTCCACTGTGGTGGCTAGTTCTACTTATATAGGCCCTGGTCCTCTCCCCAAATATTGAGCGGGAAGGGAGCCAACAATGGCCAATTCGAAAGGGGACAACTAGTACAAGTTATCCTAACAAAAGGTGGTCTTTGCTTGCTAAAGGTTCTGGTGATGACGCCGTCTTGGGCTCCATGGTGACCTCCGTCCTGTCGTCCTTCTGGTGTTGGTCTCGTTGCACCAATATGGAAACCTTTGCTTGATGCCTCGGTACTCCGCGCCTGCGTTTGCCCCCTTGGCACCAAAGGGGAGATGGTACCGAACATCCTGATATGCACTTGATATATGTTGAACGAATTTGTGGATCGTTTAAGCTTGTAGGTTTACCCAGGGATGAAGTTATGAAAAATGTTTTACCTTTATCTTTGAAGGGAAAAGCATTGGCATGGTATAGGCTAGCGATGATATTGGATCTTGGAATTGGAATCGTTTGAAATTGGAGTTCCACCATATTTTTTATCCTATGCATCTAGTTCATCGTGATCGGAATTATATATATATATATATATATATATATATATATATATATATATATATATATATATATATATATATATATATATATATAACTAGTATTGTGACCCGCGCATTTGCGCGGTTAGATTTGTTATGTATTGTCTTCCTTTTGTATTCACATGTGTACTATATTTCCATTTAAATGTTGGTGTACTATTAGATGGAGATTTGAAATTATAAATATTACAAATAGTGGCATATCACAACTACACCATGTTGAACTTGTTTGGTTTTGTTGTGACCTTTTTTGGTATTGACTCCATCGTGTGACATTGAAAATCTGATGTCTTGCAGCCTGCCATGAAAATCATAGCATTTCTTGCTAATATACATCCTTCTCTCGCACACTGCTCACCCTTGGTGTTTATATTTTCACACTTTTTGATAATTTCCTACACAAAATTAAATCAACCACATTAGGCTATACTTTCTTATTATTACTTGTTGCGATGTATGTCTTCTATGGTATTTTCATACATACACATAAATTTGATTGTTCAAAGTTGAACACTTCTTGTTGGTACCACCTATTGTGGTCTCCAAGAGTGATTTTAAATCGTGGGTGCCTATTAGTTCATCAACCACTTTCCATACTACCGAATGTACTCATGTTTATACTTTTAAGTGCCTTTTTTTAGAACTGGTTCTCCCTCGATGCATATTGAGTGCTACCAAATGGAAATCAAATAGAGTAGTCCTTTTAATTTTAAATTCTACATGTCCTCGGATGTCTATTTTAAAAAACAAATTCACACGTTGAATTTATGTCTATGGATAAAAACTTCATATTTCACTCATGTTATTTTCTGAATTATTTTACAATTTGAGATGGCCTCTAGTATATTACTGAAATTATTATTATTTATAACGATATGCTACTTGCCCAATCCAAATATTGCTTCTATATTTAGAAATAAATTTAGAACACATGAACCGCATGTATTATATGTTTTTCTCTATGTTTAAATGACCCAAATCAAATATTTTATTTTGATTATACACTGTGTATGCTACGAAATGTGCCCGTGCATTGCAACGGGAGAAGTAAATCCTCATGCGCCCCTAGTAACCCATTCGATTATGTTGGCATTTCTCCTCTTTTGTCACCATCGCCGATGTTGCTCATATTGTCCATCTAATCATCATGAACGTGATCAATCGAACGTGATGTGATTGTCATCAATACTCTGGCACAACACCCATGCGTCGCTACAGAGTAACCGCTGAATAATAGGTACTATTCCTCGTGCATTTGCGATGGGTCCCAGCAGGTCTAGCGCATCGGGCTCCTGCTAGGCAGCGCATGCTTCGGCGAGCACCGTGGGAATAGCGAGGTCCTCCTTGTTGATCTAGAGTATACAGTAAAAAAGGATCATATTGACCATGGCACCATCGTACTGTAGCGGTAACCAGGCTACCGGTAAAGTCATTTAGATCACCTCGTTGACAGGTCATGGATGCCATTGGGGCACTACCGATCCGCCGGTCGCCTAGGCACATGGAACATATGGACGTCTGGATGCAAATAATACACAAAAACACATCAATCAACGCACGTGCATATTTTGAGTTCCGTATGGCTTTTTTTCTCTTCACTCGAACCAATTCGCCTAGTTGACTTCTTGTATTTTTTGTGAGTTGTGTATCCACTCCAGTAATACTATTGTTAAGTATTTTTAGGAAATATGAAGTTCTTGAAGAATGAAAAAAATTTATCTACTTCTTTTTGGTATTTTAGACTAAATTCTTTTGTTCCTCGATACTCAATTAAACCCTCAGAGCGAACATACACATATACATCCACAAAAAGTAGATTATATAATAGATGTATCCTGACACACATATATAGCTGTATTTGACATATGTTTTAATTTTCCATTAGGAGATTATAACTATACTTGAATTTATTTCAACATATATATTAATTTAAACAATTAGGATTTTTGCTTTTTCGACTTCTTTTTGGAAAATAAAAATACATAATATATATTTATATACACTTATCTACGGACATATACATATAGCTCTATTTGACAGATGCATTGATTTGTCATTTGGAGATAATAAATACACTTGAATTTGATTCAAAATTTCACCCGCAAAAAATGATTCAAAGTTGTGACAAAGTATCTTTTTAAAAAAAGAATTTGCGTCTTGTTATTTTTCCTGCTGTAAATATTTAATTTATTAATCAAAAACTTATCGGAGGATAATATTTAGAAGAAAAAGAAAATATACGTGAAGAAAAAACTCAGGCGCATATCCTACAAAATTGCAACGGCTAAAGCATGGATATATTAAGCGGGTATAAACAAACGTGTGTATCCTTGTTGGTCACATTGTGTTAAGGTGCATTGTTTTTTTGGACTTCCCTTACGTCTGTACCTACTGCATATTGAAACGGATTAGCTAGTTTTTTTACTTTTTCTGAGAAGAGGCTAATTTTGTTTTGAGTTGCCGGTTGAGTATCTATTTGTGCCACCTACGGACGTGTGCTAGCCGGACTGTCTGGTTTTCTTTTTCTATCCATCAATGTTGGGCTCCTAATATGGTCACAGATGTATACGTGCATATACGTGTGACAGTCCAATATGTTGGAATATGCTGCTACCTACTCGTTCCCATGTTACGTAATTTTTTTAAATCTCAGCCGTTTTTGTTCTAATCAAACGGATGAAATAATTTCAGCATATGTGGACGAACGTGGTGGCTCGTTTTACTTCTGTATTATGTATATAATAGATTTTTGGCCTCATGAAGGAGAAAGTATCGCTCTAGCTTGGGGAAGGCTTAAGTCAATGCTATATTCATGCCTCAATCATGAGCTATCAAGAGAAATTATTATCCAGAACTTTTATGATCGGGTTTCTTGTAATGATCAAATCATACTTGATACTTCTTGTGCTGGTTCTTTCATGAAGAAGACTATTGAATTTCGATGGGATCTTTTGGAAAGAATTAAACGCAACTCTGAAGATTGGGAACTCGACAAAGGTAAAGAGTCGGGTATTAAACCTAAGTATGATTGTGTTAAATCTTTTATGGATACCAATACTTTTTAAAAGTTTAGCACTAAATATGGACTTGACTCTGAGATAGTAGCCTCCTTTTGTGAATCATTTGCTACTCATGTTGAACTTCCTAAAGAGAAGTGGTTTAAATATCACCCACCTATTAAAGAAGAAATTAAAAAACCGGTGCCGGTTAAATAAGAAACTATACTTTATAATGTTGATCCAGTTGTTCCTTCTGCTTATATAGAGAAACCACCTTTCCCTATTAGGATAAAGGAACATGCTAAAGTTTCAACTGTGGTTAGCAAAAGCTATATTAGAACACCTAAACCTGATGAACAAATTAAAGTAGAGACTAGTATTACTATGGTTAAAGATCTATTCGAAGAAGATATGGATGGGCATGTTATTTACTTCTGTGAATAAGCTGCTAGAATTGCCAAACTTGATAAAAAAGATAAACATATACCTGTTGTTGGCATGCCTGTCATCTCAGTTAAAATAGGAGATCACTATTATCATGGTTTATGTGACATATGAGCTAGTGTGAGTGCTATTCCCTACACCTTATATCAAGAAATTATGAATGACATAGCACCCGCAGAGATAGAAGACATAGATGTTACTATTAAACTTGCTAATAGAGACACAATATCACCGATTGGGATTGTTAGAGATGTTGAAGTCTTGTATGGGAAAATTAAATACCCTGCTGATTTTCTTGTTCTTGGTTCCCCACAAGATGACTTTTGTCCCATTATCTTTGGTAGACCTTTCTTGAACACCGTTAATGCTAGAATAGATTGTGAGAAGCAAACTGTCGGTGTTAGTTCTGGTGATGAGTCTCATGAATTTAATTTTTCCAAGTTTAGTAGAAAGCTTCATGGAAAAGAATTGCCTAGTAAGGATGAATTAATTGGTATTGCTTCTATTGCCGTACCTCCTATTGATCCTTTAGAAAAATATTTGTTAGACCATGAAAATGATTTTCATATGCATGAAAGAAATGAAATAGATAAAATTTTGTTTGAATAACGTCCTCTGCTTAAGCACAATTTGCCTATTGAAACTCTAGGAGGTCCCCCACCTAAAGGTGATCCTATGTTTGAATTAAAACAATTGCCAGACACTTTGAAATATGCTTATCTTGATGAAAAGAAGATATATCCTGTTATTATCAGTGCTAACCTTTCAGAACATGAAGAAGAAAGATTATTAAAAGTTCTAAGGAAGCACCGATCTGCTATTGGATATACTCTTGATGATTTAAAGGGCATTAGTCCCACTCTATGTCAGCACAAAATTAATATGGAACCTGATGCTAAACCCGTTGTTGATCACCAACGTCGGTTAAACCCGAAGATGAAAGAAGGGGTAAGAACGGAAATATTAAAACTTCTGGAAGCGGGTATAATCTATCATATAGCTGATAATAGATGGGTAAGTCCTGTTCATTGTGTCCCTAAGAAAGGAAGTATTATTGTTGTTCCTAATGGTAAGAATGAACTTATGCCACAAAGAATTGTTACAGTCTATAGAATGGTAATTGATTTTAGAAAATTAAACAAAGCAACTATCAAAGATCATTACCGTCTGCCTTTTATTGATCAAACGCTTGAAATATTATCTAAGCGCACACACTTTTGCTTCCTTGATGGATATTTTGGTTTTTCACAAATACCTGTTTCTCAACCTGATAAAACAAAGACCACTTTTACTTGTCCCTTTGGAACTTATGCTTATAGATGTATGCTTTTTGGCTTATGTAATGCACCTGCTACCTTTCAAAGATGTATGACCGCTATATTCTCTGAATTTTGTGAAAATATTGTTGAGGTTTTCATGGATGAGTTTTCTATTTATGGGAAGTATTTTGATGATTGTTTAAGCAATCTTGATCGAGTTTTGCAGAGATGTGAACAAACAAATCTTGTCTTGAATTGGGAGAAGTGCCACTTTATGGTTAATGAAGGCATTGTCTTGGGTCATAAAATTTCTGAAAGAGGTATTGAAGTGGACAAAGCTAAGGTTGATGCAATTGAGAAAATGCCATGCCCTAAAGATATAAAAGGTATTCGTAGTTTCTTAGGTCATGCTAGTTTCTATAGGAGATTTATCAAAGACTTTTCTAAAATTTCTAGGCCTCTTACTAGTCTCTTGCAAAAGGATGTTCCTTTTGTTTTTGATGATGATCGTCTAGAAGGCTTTGAAACACTCAAGAAAGCCTTAATTTCTGCACCTATTGTTCAACCACCTAATTGGAACTTAACTTTTGAAATTATGCGTGATGCTAGTGATTATACTGTTGGTGCTGTTCTAGGACAAAGAGTTGATAAGAAACTTAATGTAATTCATTATGCTAGTAAAACTCTAGACAATGCTCAAAGAAATTATGCTACTACTGAAAAAGAATTCTTAGCAGTGGTATTTGCTTGTGATAAATTTATACCTTATATTGTTGATTCCAAAGTAACTGTTCACACAGACCATGCTGCTATTAAATATCTTACGGAAAATAAAGATGCTAAACCTAGACTTATTCGATGGGTTCTCTTATTACAAGAATTTGATTTACATATCATTGATAGAAAAGGAGCTAAGAACCCAGTAGATGATAATTTATCTAGGCATGAAAATGTGCTTGTTGACCCACTACCTATTGATGATAACTTTCCAGATGAGCAGTTAGCTGCAATAAATGTTGCTCACAGTACTCCTTGGTATGCTGATTATGCTAATTACATTGTTGCTAAATATTTACCACCTAGCTTTACATACCAACAGAAGAAAAATTATTCTATGATTTAAGACATTACTTTTGGGATGACCCACATCTAATAGTTCCAATCATACGTTGTGTACCTGAGCATGAACAGGGACAAATCCTACGTAAATGTCTCTTGATAACCCACAAGTATAGGGGATCAATTGTAGCCTCTTTCGGTAAGTAAGAGTGTTGAACCCAACGAGGAGCTAAAGGTAGAACAAATATTCCCCCAAGTTCTATCGACCACCGATACAACTTTACGCACGCTTAACGTTCGCTTTACCTAGAACAAGTATGAAAGTCGAAGTACTTTGTAGGTGTAACAGGATAGGTTTGCAAGAATATAAAGAGCACGTAAATAAAAACTAGGGCCTTTTTTAGGTAAAGAAGCAATAGAGTTAGTATAGCGAGTGTGGAAAAATGGTGGTAGGAGCGCGAAATTGTCCCTAAGCAATTGACTACGTTACTAGACCGATAGCAAGTTTTAGGTGGGAGAGGCCACTGCTAGCATGTCATCCCTGACTTGGAATTCTATGCACTTATGATTGGAACTATTAGCAAGCATCCGCAACTACTAACATTCATTAAGGTAAAACCCAACCATAGCATTAAGATATATTGGCCCCCCTTCAATCCCGTATGCATCAATTTCTATGCTAGGTTGAAGCTTCTGTCACTCTTGCCCTCCAATACATAGTCCTATCAACATAAAACTAGCCCTATGGTGTGATCCACGCGCGCGCTCATGTGATGGGAACCAAAGGACAACAACATAACCACATGCAAATTAAACCAATCATAGCAGTTCACCAATTGTCGATAGGACAACGAAAATCTACTCAGACATCATAGGATGACAACACATCATTGGATAATAATATGAAGCATAAAGCACCATGTTCAAGTAGAGGGTATAGCGGGTTGCGGAGAGTGTACCGCTGTAGATAGATGGGGGAAGGTGATGAAGATGTTGGTGAAGATGACGGAGGTGTTGGTGTAGATCACCATCACACGATGATGGCCCCGATGGCGTTCCGGCGCCACCAGGAGAGAGGGGGAGAGAGCCCTTCTTCTTCTTCTTCCTTGACCTTCTCCCTAGATGGGAGAAGGGTTTCCCCTCTGGTCCATGGCCTCCATGGCGGCGGAGGGGCGAGAGACCCTCCGAGATTGGATCTATCTCTCGGTCTCTCTCTGTTTCTGCGTTCCAGATTCTGGCCTTTCACCATTTCTTATATTCCCGGAGATCCGTAACTCTGTTTGGGCTGAAATTTTAACACGATTTGTATCCGGATATTGGCTTTCCTGCGGCGAAAGAAGGGCAGCAACCGCCTTAAGGGGTAGCCACGAGGGTCAGGGGCGCGCCCAGCCTCCTGGGGCACGCCTCCTGCCTCATGGCCCCCTCGGGCATCGTCTCGCGTTGATTCTTCTTCCCAAAAATCACATATATTCCAAAAAAAATCCTCATAAGTTTTTATCCCGTTTGGGCTCTGTTTGATATGGATTTTCTGTGAAACAAAAAACATGCAACAAACAGGAACTGGTTACTGGATCAATATGTTAGTCCCAAAAATAGTATAAAAAGTTGCCAAAAGTATATGAAAGTTGTATAATATTGGCATGAAACAATCAAAAATTAATGATACGACGGAGACGTATCAGCATCCCCAAGCTTAATTCCTGCTCGTCCTTGAGTAGGTAAATGATAAAAAAGATAATTTTTGATGTGGAATGCTACCTAGCATAATCTTAATCATATAATCTAATCATGGCATGAATATTAAGACATGAGTGATTCAAAGCAATGGTCTATCATTTGACATTAAGACAATAATACTTCAAGCATACTAATAAAGCAATCATGTCTTTTCAAAATAACATGGCCAAAGAAAGTTATCCCTACAAAATCATATGGTCTAGCTATGCTCCATCTTCACCACACAAAGCATTCAAATCATGCACAACCCCGTTGATAAGCCAAGCAATTGTTTCATACTTTTGATGTTCTCAAACCTTTTCAACTTTCACGCAATACATGAGTGTGAGCCATGGATATAGCACTATAGTTGGAATAGAATATGATGATGAAGGTTGTGTGGAGAAGACAAAAAGGGAGAAAGTCTCACATCGACATGGCTAATCAACAGGCTATGGAGATGCCCATCAATTGCTGTCAATGCGAGGAGTAGGGATTGACATGCAACGGATGCGCTAGAGCTAAGTGGGCGTGCATCCAACTTGCTTGCTCATGAAGACCTAGGGCATTTGAGGAAGCCCATCGTTGGAATATACAAGCCAAGTTCTATAATGAAAATTCCCACTAGTATGTGAAAGTGATATCTCAAGAGACTCTCTGTATGAAGAACATGGTGCTACTCTGAAGCACAAGTGTGGTAAAAGGATAGTAACATTGTCCCTTCTCTCTTTTCTCTCATTTTTTATTTTTTTCTTCTCTCTCTCTTTTTTAGGCTTCTTTGGCCTCTCTCTTTTTTTTGGGGGGGGGGGCTTCTTTGGCCACTTTTATTTTGATAACCTCACATGGGATAATGTTCTAATAATGATGATCATCACACTTTATTTTACTTACAACTCAATATTACAACTCGATACCAGAACAAAGATATGACTCTATATGAATGCCTCCGGCGGTGTACCGGGATTGTTGGGTGGTAGGTGCGACATATGCCAATGGGTGGCTTATCATTGTGGGAGCCAGTAAGACGTCGCCGGTGCCTGGAAACGGGATGAGGCGAAGACATGCACGCCGGCGAATCTTATCCAGCTTTGGGGCTCTCCGTGGAGATAACACCCCTACTGCTGCTCTGCGGGGTATCCGCATGATCACTAGATGGACAAGTAGCTACACAATGCTCCTTGAGCTGTTCGGTGGGAGGAGGAAGAAGGGCACGGCTAGCTTGCTTCTTCTCCTTGTGTGGTGTCTAAAACTAGCTGGGGGTCCAACCCTTTGCATGGGTGTCCCGGGGGGTTTATATAGGCCTACCCCCCGGGGGTACAATGGTAATCTGGCTGGGCGTGGGGCCCAGCCGTCTGTGTCTTCGCTCTCCGGCTTCTACACCGGCTGCTGGGGCCCGCCGGCTGCTGGGTCCCGCCGGCTGCCGGCTCCCTGGTCGACAGGCAGGCCCCACTGTCCAGGGCCTTGTCGGTAGCTGGTTACTGTTGCTCAATCTTGGTGACGAGGGCTTCGCCGAGGTAAGCATGGCTACAGTGCTGCCGTCCGGCGGGTGACCACTGTAGCCTCACCGCGTCTTGTCTCCTTAATGGGGCGTCTCCTTCGAGGGGGCGGCAAGCCGGCTGGAGAGATCCGGCTCCGTCTCGGGCCGACTAGGGGAGGCCAGGCCGCCTTCAGGTGTCTCTCTGCCTGAAGGGGCCCACCGCCCGTGGGTCGTACTGGTAGCCCGTCGTGGATGACATCAGGGTCAGTGTGGCAACAGTGCCGCGCCGGACGGGTCATGGCCACCCGTACGGCGCACTGTGCCAGGCGCGCTCCGGGATTCGGGGGTGGCAGGCTTCACTGTAGCCACGCCCCGTCACATCGCCGTTATGTGGATGCAGACTTCGGGGGTAAGGTCTTGACCGCTTTATGGGAGCTGGCTCCTTGGAGTCGGCCTTCTCGCAGCCGGCTCCTCGGAGCCGGCCCTCCCGCGGCTTTCTTCATGAGGGCTGAAGTCGGGCCGCCTTCCAATAGCCGGCCTGGGAGACAGCCGGCCAGGGGAAGGCGGCCCCATGTCTTGGATTCTTGAGAGCCGGATCGGCTCGTAATTTTTTCAGAAAGGCTAGGGGAGCCGGCTAGGCTACCCGTGGTCACTTACTCCGACAGTAGTCCCCGAAGCTGAGCGAGCTTCAAGGCTGATGAAGGGACGAGAAGCTTGGTCAGCTTCCTATCCTGAGGGGCCGGCTTTGCTTGTGCGCGCCGACTTCGGAGAGCTCCGTTTCTCGTAGGCGGGAACGCGGGCCACGTGGCAGGGAAATCCTGCCAACGCACGCGCGCGACGGGACGCCGCCGCAGGCCCGGGCCCGCCACTCGCAGGCCTCGGTCCGAGCGCAAATCTTCCGCGGCCCACATGGACCGCTCGCCTTCCCGCGGCGGTTTTATTCTGCCATCAAGGCACAGTAATCGCGGGACGTGGGGGAGTGGGCGCAGTCGATCCCCTCGTTCCCCCACGCCGCGCCTCCTCGGCTCCGCCGCGCGGTCTATAAGTAGGAGGAGGAGGGGGAGCGGCAGAGGCTCGCGCGCTCTCCCTCACTCCGTCCCTTCTCGTCCTCCTTTCTTCCTCTCGTTGCCGCCGCAGCCTCCCGTCTCGGCGCCGCTGCGCCGCCACATCGTCTTGCTCCCATGGCGCTGTCGAGCTCGTGGGATGGCTCCAACATCCATGAGGACCATGTTGAGTTCCTCCGCCAGACTCGGCGCCTGCCCGACGCGAACCTCGTGCGGGTCCGCCTGGCGCTAGAGACGGAGATCTCGCCAGCACCGGAGGAGGGCGAGCGGGTCGTCTTCCGCTCGCACTTCCTGCGCGGCTTCGGCCTTCCGGCGAGCGGATTCCTGCGCTCCTTCCTCGAGTTCTACAATCTTTAGCCGCATCACCTCACGCCCAACGCGGTGATGCTGCTGTCGGCCTTCGTCTCTCTCTGCGAAGGTTTCTTGGGGCTGCTCCCCACGCTGGAGCTCTGGGGGGAATTCTTCCAGAGCAAACTCGGCACCGTCGTCGCAGGCGTGCCCGCCCCCTGCGGGGCCTACATCGCCATGAGGAGGTCGGGCGAGAACAACCCGTTCCCGTCCATCCCCCTGATCCAGTCGGTGAAGATCTGGCAGAAGTCGTACTTCTACGTGAAGAACGTTGCCCAGCAAGGAGACCACGTCAACCTGCCGGCTTACGTAGCCGGCCCGCCGGCTGGGAGGCAGCCCTCATGGAGTTTCCGGTCTAGGTCACTGTCTCAGGCCGGGAACGCTGCCGTCTCCCGGCTTCGGGTGATGATCCATTCGGAAGGCCTAAGCGGGGCCGACTTGGTGGCCGCCTTCGTGGAGCGCCGGATACTTCCTCTCCAAAGCCGGCCCCACATGATGTGTCAGATGAGCGGCCTCTTCGACCCAAGCCGGCTGAGCACCAGGGAGATGCCTCATGCGGAGGTGTCGTACATGGACGTCGACGACCCGGTTTTGGGGGCGGCCGCCATGGAAGACGCCGTCGTGGGGGACGACGCCAAGCCCGGAGCACAGGGCTTACCGCCAGCTTCGAGGACTGGCCGGATGATGCCGAAGCCGAAGTCGCCCCGCGTCGCCAGCCGGCGGCCGACCATCAGGGTGCGGGCTCGTCCACTGCCCCGGCTGCCAGCGGCGGCGCACAGAAGCGCCGGGCCGCATCAACCCTCTTCGGCAGTCGGCCAAAGAAGTCCAAAGCCTCCACCGCGGCGACCAAACGAGATGAGGCGGCCGCGAAAGCGGCCCGCTTCTGCAAGGCGGTGAAGTAGCCTCAGGCGGTCTCAGCGTAAGTCGTCGATTGCCTGGTCGCATGCTTTTCATCGTTCTCTCCTGTTCGAACATTCTTCCTAACCTTTTCCCGCTCGCTGGACAGGGCGCCGCTTTCCCTTGAGCGGGGTCCGGGCGGCTCCGTAGTTGGGCCGACTGGAGGGTCTTCGGGCTCCCGCCGCGTGGACCCCCGCGCCGACCTCAAGGAGGCCACGGAGCGGTACGCCCGTGAGGCGCGGGAGGAGCGTGAGGCGGCGGAAAAAGCGGTCGCCCAGGCGGCGAGGGAGCAGGCCGACGCGGCAGCCAAGGCCCAGGCGGAGGCGGCGACCACGGAAACGGAGGCGGAGGGTTCGCGTAATCAGCCTCCGCTGCTCGATATTCCCCTCCGAGCCATGGCCCCTGACACCCCATTGCCCCTGGCGGAGGAAATCGTCCAAGACCCGCCGCTGATGGAGAGGAGGGAGGACCTCGTGGTCTTCGCGGGGAGAGCGCCGCCGGCAGCGCCAACCGGAGCGGGCCAAGGCAGCCAATCGTCAGCGGCGCCAGAGGAGCCGGCCGGGGGTGAGCCGGAGGACAGAGCCGGCTTCGAGGTGCAGCCGGTGACGCGTCGGCGTGCAGGGGGAGGCGCTGCTCCGCCGGAGTCGCGCCGAGTTGCGGGCGCCGGCCAGTCGGCGGAGGCTCTGGAGGCGGCCAGCACCGCCACGTCCGAGTGGACTCCCAGCGGGGGGACTGGCGAGCTGAATGTGGTGGCTCAAGAGGTCCGGAGCCATCTTCAAGCTCAGGCCGCCCTGCTGCAGCAGTACACCCAGGAGTTCCTGTCGACGCGAGCCGCCATCTGGGTGAGTCTTTCATTCTTGGCCGCTTTGGTCTCTTGATTTCTTCCGTGGGGGCGCGTCAGCGCACCCATTGGGTGTAGTCCCCGAGATTCGGGCCGACTGCTGAGCAGTCGGGTCGGATCTTTCTTGACGACTACCTTATTTTTGCTTCCTTTCCGAACTTCCAGGAATATCATAACTCCCGTGCTGCCGCCTTTAACTCCCAGGCTCAGGAGTTGGGTCGGAAGGCCGACGACCTGGCCAACAGCCGAAGTAAGTGCTTGATCTTGTCTGTCTCCTATGGGGGCGCGTCAGCGCACCCACTGGGTGTAGTCCCCGAGATTCGGGCCGACTGCTGAGCAGTCGGGTCGGATCTTCCTTGACGACTTTTTCCTTATTGGTTTTTTTCTTTCGTCTTTCGTGCTTTCAGGGGCCAACGCCGACTTGAGGAGGGAGCTCGGTGAAGCGCAGGCCACCCTTCATACCAAGGATGCTGAGTACGCTGCCTTGGTCCAGGAGCGTGACCGCCTGGCCAAGAAGCTGGCTGACCAAGAGGAGAGCCACAAGGCGGCCCTGCAGAAAGCGTAGGATAGCGAGGCCGCCCTGAAGGCAGAGTTTGAGACTGAGGCGGCGAGCTGGGCAGAGACCCGGCGAGCGCTGGATGAAGGCTTCGACCGCATCGAGGACTTGATCGACGGTAATCCGCCTTCCTCGCTCCTCTCCTGCCCCTTGCTGCCTGGTTTTTGGCCTGACTTGTGTTGCTGCCTATTTTCTTGTGCAGATTACTTTCCCGGCTACTCCGCCTTCGCTGCCCAAACCATTGAGGCCCATCGCGAGGCGCGCCGTCAGGCGGGGGTCAACATCGCGCCGGACGCGAATCAGACGCTTGAGGAGCAGCTCTTGGCTGTCCAAGCGCGGCTACAGCCGGCTCACCGGTTGCTTCGCCGGCTCCAACATGCCGGGGCGCAGGTGTTGGCCGCTCTCTGGCCCGGCGAGACGATCCCCCGCACCGCAAGACGGACTGCCAACTGGCTGGAGGTCGCAGTCGGTCGCTTTGAAGCTTGGAAGGCGTCGGCGGCCCGTCTTGGAGCCGGGCGGGCGTTGGAGTTCGTTCGAGCTTGGTACCCAGGGCTGAACCTGGACCAGCTGCGCACTTGGCGGCTGGATGCCGACACGGAGCTGGAGGAGGTGCGGCCGGCTATCGCCCAGCGTGCTTCGATGATCGCCGAGTGCACCGACATCAGCGTTTTTGCACCTGAAATCAATGATGACAGCGTTGCCCAGCCGGAGGAGTGGTTCGGGCTGAACCCGGCGGTGGGCGTGGACTCGGCAGAGGAGATCGCCTCCAGCGACGAGGGCGAGGATGACGAAGAAGAGGACGGTGAAGACGTCGAGCCGGCTAGTGGAACAACCGGCCGACCTCAGGCTAACTGTGCCTCTAGCAACGAGGCGCGTGGAAGCGTGCCCTCTGCGGGAGGCGGTGATCAAGCCGAGGTTCGCCAGCCGGCCACTCCTTCAGCCGGCACAACCGTCTCCGCCGACCAGCCCGGCTCGTCGGTCGCTCCGCCAGCTTGACCTGCCGTCCTTATTTTTCCTGCTTGTTGCCTTTTGAACAATCTTTATTAAGCCTTCGCAGTTCCACCCACTAGGGGTGTATCCATACTATGTTGAATGCTGGCCTCTTGGAGGTCTTTTATGTAAATATTATTATGTGCATGTTTGGTTTCCATTCGCGTATGCTTTTTATCCTTAGGCTTGGCTCTTTCTCAGTCGGCGCCGCTAGGACGGGCGGCGTGGCCAGCATCTTCTTCAGCTCGTGAAAAGCTTGGTCGGCCTGGTCGTTCCACTCGAAGTGAGTGCTCTTTTTCATGAGGCTTGGTGGGGATCGCCATTCTCTCGATGGCCTTGATCTTCACCGGGTTGCATTCGATGCCGCGTTCGGAGACCAGGAAGCCTAGGAGCTGGCCGGCTGACACTCCGAACACGCATTTCTCGGGGTTGAGCTTGATTTGGAACTGGCGTAGGTTCTCAAACGTTTCTTTGAGGTCTTCCAGCAAGGTGCCGCGCTTCTCCGTCTTCACCACAATGTCGTCCACGTAGACATGAGCGTTTCTGCCGAGTTGCTTGAGGAGGCACTTCTGCATGCAACGCTGAAAAGTGGCACCGGCATTTCTTAAGCCGAATGTCATAGTCAGGTAGCAGAAGGCTCCAAATGGCGTGATGAAGGCGGTCTCCAGGCGGTCGTCCGGATCTAGCTTTATCTGGTGATATCCTGAGTAAGCATCCAAGAAACTCAACAGCTCGCATCCGGCCATGGAGTCTATCACTTGGTCAATTCTTGGCAAGGCAAAGGGATCTTTAGGGCAGGCCTTGTTGAGGCTTGTGTAGTCTATACACATGCGCCACTTGTTGTTCTTCTTTAACACGAGGACCGGGTTGGCAAGCCATTCTAGAAAGAAGACTTCCATAATGAAGCCGGCTGCCAGAAGCCGGGCTATCTCCTCCCCTACAATCCTTCCCTTTTCCTCTGATAGTCGGCGGAGGGGCTGCTTGACTGGTTTCGCGTCTTTTCGGACGTGTAGTTTGTGCTCGGCGAATTCCTTCGGAACACCCAGCATGTCCTTGGGGGACCATGCAAAGATGTCCCGATTCTCACGGAGGAAATCGGCGAGCTCGCCTTCCTATTTGCTGTTCAGGCTTGCCCCGATGGCGGCAAATCTCTCGGGGTGCTCAGGGTCAAGGGGTATCTTCTTGGTTTCTTTGGCCGGCTGGAAAGATCCTTGGGCATCATACTCCTTGGGGTCGGAGGCTGGTTCGGCTGCTTGCTGTCCATGGCCACGACCCGGTCCAACATCTTCTTCTCTTCGGCAATCACAAGGGACTCGGCCAGCCGGCTGCTGGCGGCAGCGCACTCGGAAGACTTCTTGTAATCGCCGGCTATGGTGATGACGCCCTTGGAACTTGGTATCTTCATCTTGAGGTATGCATAGTGGGGAACTGCCATGAACCTGGCCAGGGTGGGTCGGCCAAGCAACGCGTGGTAGGGGCTCTCCAGGTCCACCACTTCAAACCAGATTGCTTCCCGGCGGAAATGCTCCTTGTCCCCAAAGAGTACATCAATCTTGATCTTGCCAATGGGGGCGCAGGACAAGCCGGGTACGATGCGATGAAACACTGTCCGAGTAGGCATGAGCTGCTTCGTCTTGACATTTAGCTTCTCCAGGGTGTCACGGTACAGGATGTTGATGCTGCTCCCGCCGTCTATCAGCACGCGGGAGAAGCGGGCAGCGCGTCTGTCCGTCGCGAGGGTGGCTTCCAGGACCAACGCATAAGAGCCGGGAGACGGCATCACCTCTGGATGGCCAGTCCGGCTCCAGCTGATGGGTTTTTCTGACCAATGCATGTGTCCGGCGGGGTTGGCAGCGACCACGCTGACTTCCTGGTGCTCTCAGCGTTTGCCGCGCCGGTCTTCGAACTGGCTTGTAAAGACGATGTAGGTTGCTTGCCCGTTGGGGAATTCGTCGTGCACGGCTCTGACTGCGGGCCGAGCGGCCGGAGGCGGTGGGCCGGCAGGCGGAGGCGGCGCGAGCCCCTCGCCTTTAGAGATTCAGGTGAGCCAATGCCACTTCCGGGTTGTGTGGTTGGACGGCTTCGCGCCGCTATGGAATTTGCACTGGGCGTTGAGAGTTTGCTCGTAGGAGAAAGCCAGCTGCCAAGCCGGCCGGCCGCCCTTGGGCTTCTTGGGCGCGGGTCGCCCTTCAGGCAGCGCGTCTTCGACCGTGGCCACCTGCCGACTGGCGGGAGGCGGCGCAGGGCCCTTGCGCTTGTGGTCGTTCGGGTGTGGGCGTCGGCTGGAATCCCCTGTCGGCGTCTTGGGCGCCGGGTTGAGTACTTTCCCGGACGCGTCTACCCGGAGCTCGGTCTTCATCGAAGAGTCAGCGGTGGCGTATTTGTCTGCTATGTCCAGAAGCTCATCGAGGGTAGTCGGCTCGTCGCAGAGGAGCTTGTGCTTGAGGAGGGTACCTTCTCGGCACCCGGCAGTGAAGTATTCGATGGCTTGCACCTCGTGCACCCCCTCGCAAGAATTGCGGAGCTTGGCCCAACGCGTGAGGTAGTCGCGAGTGGACTCGGCTGGGCCCTGTACGCACAGGGAGAGCTGCCTGGGCTTGGGGGCCCGCTTGTAGGTGCTGGTGAAGTTGCGGATGAAAGCTTCGGTGAAATCTAGCCAGCTGTTGATGCTGAGAGGCTTGAGGCTGTTGAGCCAGGTCCGCGCCGTGCCTTGCAGCATGAGGGGCACGTACTTCACGGCAACGCGCTGGTTGCCGTTGGCTATGCTGACCGCCATGGAGTAGTCGATCAACCAATCTTCCGGCTTCACGGAGCCGTTGTACTTGGGTGTGTCTCTTGGGAGCGAGAACCCTTTGGGGAAAGGCTCGTCGCGGATGCGGGGGCCGAAACAAGGCGGGCCGACATCGTCTTCTTCTTCCAACGCCAGGGATCGCGCCAGGCGGTCGATCCGATGGCGGGCGTCGTTCTCGCCAACTCCTTTGCGGCGACCTAGTCGGCCGCTGAGAGTCAGGTGCGCCACTGGCGGCGGGGTGGGATATCTGTCTCCACGGGGTGGAGGCGGAGGCGGGTTGCCCCGCCATTCCATGGCTCGGGGATGGCCGTCCGCGTCTCGCTCGATGGAGATTCAGGTCCGGCTTCGGCTGGCCGCCGGCTCTTTCTCGCGCCGCGCGCGGGCGTTGCACGTAGTCGGTGTCCGGGACGTCGCGCCGTGATCTCGGTGCGGGGGAGGGCTTCCCACGCGGGCGTCGGCTTCGTGCCGCCGTGCGGCCGCGTCAATCAGTTGCTGGATGCGCCGGGTCATGAGGGGGGGGGGGTTCCTCGGCCTCCAAGCCATCCAACTCGTCCACGGCCGCCTGGGCGGCACGCAAGTTCTCGAGCGGAGTGGCATAGACCGGGCGGTTGACTCCCAGCATGTCGGCGATGACGGCGCCGCCTTGCTTGACAATGCAGGCCCGGCTTGGCCCGCCCGGGGCTGGCGTGCCGAAAGCGGCTCGGTCAGCTTCGAGCTGGTAGGCCTCAGTGAGGCATCTCATGGAAGCCAGCCTCCGGCCCTCTGCGAGGAGGGCGAGGCGGCGCGCCTCCAGTGCTTTGTCGTCGGCATCAGCCGGGAGGGGGGTGGACAAGTCGTGGGCCGCCGTGTGCGGGGCGTCGTGGGCGCTCTCGTCGGCCGGGCCACCGTGGTCGACGACCATCACTTCGGTGGTGACAGTATTGCGGCCGTCGGTCCGAGGAAGCGGGTCGTTGTAGATCGCGACGTTGGTGGGGAAGGTGTCGAAGGAGGCCGTGTCGGAGTCGACAGGCATCGGGTCGATGGAGCCAACCGACTCCAGATCCACAGCGGGCTCGCTGGAGACATGGAGCTGGCCGAGGAGGTTGGCGAGGTGGTCGGTGCCCGCATCGGAGGCGAGCTCGTCGGAGATGAGGGTTTCGTCGAGGAGATTGGCGAGGCTGCTCGCCGCGCAGATGCTGGTGACGCCTTGCAGCGCGTCGTGGCAAGCGCCATCGGGCGTGCCGGGCTGGCTATGCTCGCTGGGGAGGAAGAGGGTTCCCGTCCAGAACAGGTCTCCGGACGACGGTGCACCTGGCCCCACGGTGGGCGCCAAATGTCGGGTGGTAGGTGCGACATATGCCAACGGGTTGCTTATCATTGTGGGAGCCAGTAAGACGTCGCCGGTGCCTGGAAACGGGATGAGGCGAAGACATGCACGCCGGCGAATCTTACCCAGCTTCGGGGCTCTCCGTGGAGATAACACCCCTACTGCTGCTCTACGGGGTCTCCGCATGATCACTAGATGGACAAGTAGCTACACAATGCTCCTTGAGCTGTTCGCTGGGAGGAGGAAGAAGGGCACGGCTAGCTTGCTTCTTCTCCTTATGTGGTGTCTAAAACTAGCTGGGGGTCCAACCCTTTGCATGGGTGTCCCGGGGGTGTTTATATAGGCCTACCCCCCGGGGGTACAATGGTAATCTGGCTGGGCGTGGGGCCCAGCCGTCTGTGTCTTCGCTCTCCGGCTTCTGCACTGGCTGCTGGGGCCCGCCGGCTGCCGGCTCCCTGGTCGACAGGCAGGCCCCACTGTCCAGGGCCTTGTCGGTGGCTGGTTACTGTTGCTCAATCTTGGTGACGAGGGCTTCGCCGAGGTAAGCATGGCTACAGTGCTGCCGTCCGGCGGGTGACCACTGTAGCCTCACCGCGTCTTGTCTCCTTAATGGGGCGTCTCCTTCGAGGGGGCTGCAAGCCGGCTGGAGAGAGCCGGCTCCGTCTCGGGCCGACTGGGGGAGGCCAGGCCGCCTTCAGGTGTCTCTCTGCCTGAAGGGGCCCACCGCCCGTGGGCCGTACTGGTAGCCCATCGTGGAGGACATCAGGGTCAGTGTGGCAACAGTGCCGCGCCGGACGGGTCATGGCCACCCGTACGGCGCACTGTGCCAGGCGCGCTCCGGGATTCGGGGGTGGCAGGCTTCACTGTAGCCACGCCCCGTCACATCGCCGTTATGTGGATGCAGACTTCGGGGGTACGGTCTTGACCGCTTTATGGGAGCCGGCTCCTTGGAGTCGGCCTTCTCGCAGCCGGCTCCTCGGAGCCGGCCCTCCCGCGGCTTTCTTCATGAGGGCTGAAGTTGGGCCGCCTTCCAATAGCCGGCCTGGGAGACAGCTGGCCAGGGGAAGGCGGCCCCATGTCTTGGATTCTTGAGAGCTGGATCGGCTCGTAATTTTTTTAGAAAGGCCAGGGGGAGCCGGCTAGGCTACCCGTGGTCACTTACTCCGAGAGGGATGTGCAATGATCTAGCGTAGCAATGGCATAAAAAAAGGGACAAGCCATGAAAACATCATGCTAGCTATCTTACGATCATGCCAAGCAATATGACAATAAATGCTCAAGTCATGTATATGATGATGATGGAAGTTGCATGGCAATATATCTCGGAATGGCTATGGAAATGCCATAATAGGTAGGTATGGTGGCTGTTTTGAGGAAGATATAAGGAGTCTTTGTGTGCTAGAGCGTATCATATCACGGGGTTTGGATGCACAGGCGAAGTTTGCACCGACTCTCAAGGTGAGAAAGGGCAATACACGGTACCGAAGAGGCTAGCAATGATGGAAGGGTGAGAGTGCATATAATCCATGGACTCAACATTAGTCATAAAGAACTCACATACTTATTGCAAAAATCTATTAGTCATCGAAACAAAGTACTATGCGCATGCTCCTAGGGGTATAGATTGGTAGGAAAAGACCATCGCTCATCCCCGACCGCCACTCATAAGGAAGACAATCAATAAATACCTCATGCTCCAACTTCGTTACATAACGGTTCAACATACGTGCATGCTACGGGAATCACAAACTTCAAAACAAGTATTTCTACAATCCACAACTACCCACTAGCCTGACTCTAATATCACCATCGTTATATCGCAAAACTACTGCAAGGAATCAAACATATCATATTCAGTGATCTACAAGTTTTATGTAGGATTTTATGACTAACCATGTGAATGACCAATTCCTGTCATCTCTCTAAATAGATATAAGTGAAGCAAGATATTTGAATCCTTTCTACAAAAGATATGCCCACGCTCTAACAAATATAAGTGAATCAAAAGATCATTCTATAAATGACGGTTTTTTATGTGAAGAGAAACATGCAATCCAAACTTCAAATGATATAAGTGAAGCACATGAAGCGTTCTATAAAGCCATACTCAAAAGATATAAGTGAAGTGCAATGAGCATTCTATAAATCAACCATGGACTATCTCATACCAACATGGTGCATCAAAGAAAAGTGAAAACTAAATGCAAAAAATGCTCCAAAATTTGCACACATCACATGAACGAAACGAAACCGAAAACATACCGATACTTGTTGAAGAAAGATGGGATGCCTTCCGGGGCATCCCCAAGCTTAGACGCTTGAGTCTCCTTGAATATTTACTTGGGGTGCCTTGGGAATCCACAAGCTTGAGCTCTTGCCTCTCCTCCTTCTCCTCACATCGAGACCTCCTCGATCTTCGAACACTTCATCCACACAAAATCAACAGAAAGCTCGGTAAGATCCGTTAGTATAATAAAGCAAATCACTACTCTAAGTACTGTTGCAAACCAATTCATATTTTGTTTTTGAGTTGTAGATAATGTAATATAACTTTTCCATGGCTTACTCCACTGATAGAGATCGATAGTTTCGTCAAAACAAGCAAACTATGCATCAAAAATAGAATCTGTCTTAAACAGGACAATATGTAGTAATCTGAACATTCACCATACTTCTGGTACTCCCAAAATTCTGAAACAATTAGTAAAAATAAACAATTTGTATAGAAAGACAGTGCAAAAAGTTTCAGAACCATTTGATGTTCCATTAAAAATGTAAAATCACGCACTACAGCCAAAGTTTCTGTTTTGCACCGCACGAACCAACAAGCAATGTAAACATCCTAAAGGCAAATCTTGGCACATTATTTTTATAATACAATGGATTTGTACTTTATAAAAGCACACAACAGAAATAAATGACTCTCTAAAACATCTGCGTTGTCTCCCTCGCAGCGCTTTCTTTAAAGCCATTAAGCTAGGCATATAGTGCTCAAGTAATGGATCCACCCGGATCCCAAGGTATATCAAAGACAATTTTAATTAACAATGATTTTTGATTTAGTAGTGAGCACAAAGTAACATACATCATGTAATTATGAAGTCTAACTCTCTTCCTATGCATCGGCATGCCATAAAAGAACAATTCATGCACACATAGTAAAGACCAATGCATAATATAAACAGTTTCTTGCAATTTTATCATATTGGAAACATGGAGAGGCGGATATGTAGTTCCTCTCTCATAATAATTGCAAGTAGGAGCAGAAAACACATGCATATTATATTCATCAAAATTATCATGTGCAATGGTAAAATGCAACCCATCAGTATAATCCTTAATAAGGACAAACTTCTCCGATATAGTGTAGTCGGGAGAATTCAAAAAGATAATAGGACTATCATGCGTGAGTGCAATAGCAACAATTTCATGTTTAACATAAGGAACTATAGCAAGTTCATATCCATAAGCATAATTCATATTGGCATCTTGGCCACAAGCATAACAAGCATCATCAAAAAGGGATATTTCAAAATAATCAACAGGATCATAACAATCATAATAGCATTCATCCTTCGGTAAATTCGAAGGGAAATTAAACAATGTATGAGTTGAAGAGTTACTATCATTAGAAGGTGGGCATGGGTAGCTAATCCTCTCTTCCTCCTTTTGTTCTTTGCTCTCCTCATCATCTTTTTCATCCAATGAGCCCACAGTTTCATCAATTCCTTCTTCCATAGACTCCTGCAAAATATTAGTCTCTTCTTGGACAGCGAAGGAGTCCTCAATATATGGTTTAACATAGGCATTAGAAGCATAATTATCATAACAATATTTAAGTATGGCAAAATTTCAGATTTGTAAAGAGTAGCATCATACTTTCCAATCAAAGAAGCAATTTCACAAGCACCCTTAAAGGCAACAAATTCTTCAATTTGTTGAACATCATAGTAATTATAAACACCCTTGGCATACGAAGATACGATTCCATTATCACTAAAATCACGTTGGTAGGGAAGGTGTTTCTTAGGTCTTCAGAACAACAAGTAAAATCATATATTTCACATAAATTCCAAGCATAGCATTGCAAACGATGAATTTGATCCAGTAAAAGTTTCCCTTTTTGAGATAAGTTGTGTCGCACATAACAAGCATGCTCATCTAAAGATTTGCCCTCAACTAAGCTACTTGGGGTTTCAGCACGAACACAAAGGGATCGAAGATGATCCAAGAAAAAAGCTTCAGGAGTGTGATAGATTTTGAGTGGTTCTTTGCTACCTCTTGAGCATGCGTTAGTTTTCCCTTGAAGAGGAAAGGGTGATGCAGCAAAGTAGCGTAAGTATTTCCCTCGGTTTTTGAGAACCAAGGTATCAATCCAGTAGGAGACTACACGCAAGTCGCTTAGTACCTGCACAAACAAAAGAACCTCGCAACCAACGCGATAAAGGGGTTGTCAGTCCCTTCAAGGTCACTTACGAAAGTGAGATCTGATAAAGATAATAAGATAAATATTTTTGGTATTTTTGTTATATAGATTGGAAAATAAAATTGCAAAATAAATAGTAAACTAGAATTTTAGATTGGAAACTTATATGATATAAAGTAGACACGGGGGCCATAGGTCTCACTAGTGGATTCTCTCAAGATAGCATGTATTACGGTGGGTGAACAAATTACTGCCAAGCAATTGATAGAAAAGCACATAGTTATGATGATATCTAAGGCAATTATCATGAATATAGGCATCATGTCCGTGACAAGTAGACCGAAACGATTCTGCATCTACTACTATTACTCCACACATTGACCGCTATCCAGCATGCATCTAGAGTATTGAGTTCATAAGAACGGAGTAACGCTTTAGGCAAGATGACATGATGTAGAGGGATAAACTCAAGCAATATGATATAAACCCCATCTTTTTATCCTTGATGGAAACAACACAATACATGCCTTGCTGCCCCTGCTGTCACTGGGAAAGGACACCGCAAGATTGAACCCAAAGCTAAGCACTTCTCCCATTGCAAGAAAGATCAATCTAGTAGGCCAAACTAAATCGATAATTCGAAGAGACTTGCAAAGATATCAAATCATGCATATAAGAATTCAGAGAAGAATCAAATAATATTCATAGATAATCAAGTTCATAAACCCACAATTCATCGGATCTCGACAAACACACCGCAAAGAGTTACATCGAATAGATCTCCAAGAAGATCGAGGAGAACTTTGTATTGAGATCCAAAGAGAGAGAAGAAGCCATCTAGCTAATAACTATGGACCCGAAGGTCTGTGGTAAACTACTCACACATCATCGGAGAGGCTATGGTGTTGATGTAGAAGCCCTCCATGATCGAATCCCCCTCCGGCGGAGCACCGGAAAAGGCCCCAAGATGGGATCTCACGGGTACAGAAGGTTGCGGTGGTGGAAACGGTGTTTCGTGGCTCTCCCCGAAGGTTTCAGGGTATGAGAGTATATATAGGTGAAAGAAGTAGGTCGGTGGAGCTGCGAGGGGCCCATGAGGGTGGGGGGCGCGCCCACCCCCCTGGGGCGCGCCCTCCTACCTTGTGGCTTCCTCGCTGCTTCATTGACATCCACTCCAAGTCTCCTGGATTGCGTTTGTTCCAAAAATGACCCTCGCGAAGGTTTTATTCCGTTTGGCTTCCGTTTGATATTCCTTTTCTGCGAAACACTGAAATAGGCAAAAACAACAACAATTTGCACTGGCCTTCGGTTAATAGGTTAGTCCCAAAAATAATATGAAAAAGTGCATAGTAAAACCCATTAAACATCCAAAACAGATAATATAATAGCATGGAACAATCAAAAATTATAGATACGTTGGAGACGTATCAATCTTCCCCAAGCTTAATCCCTGCTTGTCCTCAAGTAGGTAAATGATAAAAACAGAATTTTTGATGTGGAATGCTACCTAACATAATTTTCAATGTAATTGGCTTTATTGTGACATGAATGTTAAGATCCGAAAGATTCAAGACAAAAGTTTAATATTGACATAAAAATAATAATACTTCAAGCATACTAACTAAGCAATTATGTCTTCTCAAAATAACATGGCCAAAGAAAGCTTATCCCTACAAAATCATATAGTTTGTCTATGCTTCATTTTCGTCACACAAAAATGCTCTCATCATGCACAACCCTGATGACAAGCCAAACATTTGTTTCATACTTTAGTAATCTCAAACTTTTTTCTAGTTTGACGCAATACATGAGCGTGAGCCATGGACATAGCACTATGGGTGGAATAGAATATAATGATGGGGGTTGTGTGGAGAAGACAAAAAGTAAGAAGTCTCACATTGACGCAGCTAATCAACGGGCTATGGAGTTTCCCATCAATTGATGTCAATGCGAGGAGTAGGGATTGCCATGCAACGGATGCACTAGAGCTATAAATGTATGAAAGCTCAACAAAAGAAACTAAGTGGGTGTGCATCCAACTTGCTTGCTCACAAAGACCTAGGGAATTTGAGGAAGCCCATTGTTGGAATATGCAAGCCAAGTTCTATAATGAAAACTTCCCACTAGTATATGAAAGTGACAATATAAGAGACTCTCTATAATGAAGATCATGGTGCTACTTTGAAGCACAAGTGTGGAAAAAGGATAGTAGCATTGTCCCTTTTATTATATTTTTTATTTGGCCTTTCTTCTTTTTTTTTTCTCTTTTTTGGGACAATGCTCTATTAATAATGATCATCACACTTCTATTTATTTAGAACTCAAATATTACAACTCGATACTAGAACAAAGTATTATCCTATATGAATGCCTCCGGCGGTGTACTGGGATGGGCATTGAATCAAGAGTGACATGTAAGAAACTATGCATGGTGGCTTTGCCACAAATACGATGTCAACTACATGATCATGCATGGCAATATGACAATGATGAAGCGTGTCATAATAAACGTAACGGTGGAAATTTGCATGGCAATATATCTCGGAATGGCTATGGAAATTCCATAATAGGTAGGTATGGTGGCTGTTTTGAGGAAGATATAAGGAGGTTTATGTGTGATAGAGCGTATCGTATAACAGGTGAGGGAGTCCTGGATTAGGGGGTCTCCAGACAGCCGGACTATATCCTTTGGCCGAACTGTTGGACTATGAAGATACAAGATTGAAGACTTCGTCTTGTGTCCGGATGGGACTCTAATTGGCGTGGAAGGCAAGCTAGGCAATACGTATATGGATATCTCCTCCTTTGTAACCAACCTTGTGTAACCCTAACCCTCTCCAGTGTCTATATAAACCGAAGGGTTTTTAGTCCGTAGGACAACAACAATCATACCATAGGCTAGCTTCTAGGGTTTAGCCTCTCTGATCTCGTGGTAGATCTACTCTTGTAGTACCCATATCATCAATATTAATCAAGCAGGACGTAGGGTTTTACCTCCATCAAGAGGGCCCGAACCTGGGTAAAATATCGTGTCCCCTACCTACTGTTACCATCCGGCCTAGACGCACAGTTCGGGACCCCCTACCCGAGATCCGCCGGTTTTGACACCGACATTGGTGCTTTCATTGAGAGTTCCTCTGTGTCATCGCCGTTAGGCTTGATGGCTCCTACTATCATCGATAGCGATGCGGTCCAGGGTGAGACTTTTCTCCCCAGACAGATCTTCGTATTCGGCGGCTTTGCACTGCGGGCTAATTCGCTTGGCCATCTGGAGCAGATTGAAAGCTACGCCCCTGGCCATCGGGTCAGATTTGGAAGTTTGAACTACACAGCCGATATCCGCGGAGACTTGATCTTCGACGGATTCGAGCCACAGCCGGGCGCGCCGCACTGTCGCGATGGGTATGACCTAGCTCTACCGCCGAACAGTACCCCAGAGGCTACGCCCGCATCAGCTCCGACCATTAGCTCGGAGCCAACTGCGCCAGTTGAGGATGGGTGGTTAGACACCACCTCAGGGGCGGCGGTCTCAACGGCGATCGAGCCGAACACCAGCCTAAACCTCTACGCAGCCCATGACTCCAAGGTGCCGGACTCTTTTCCGGACTCCGAACCATCCGCGCCCCTGCCAATCGAATCCGATTGGGCGCCGATCATGGAATTCACCGCCGCGGATATCTTTCAGCACTTGCCCTTCGGCGACATTCTGAATTCACTAAGGTCTCTCTCATTGTCAGGAGAGCCCTGGCCGGATTATGGCCAACAGGATTGGGATGCAGACGACGAAGAAATTCGACGCCCACCCACCACCCACTTCGTAGCCACTGTTGATGATTTAACCGACATGCTTGACTTCGACTACGAAGACATCGACGGTATGGACGACGATGTAGGAGACGAACATGAACCAGCACCTATAGGGCACTGGAAAGCCACCTCGTCATATGACATATACATGGTGGATACACCCAATGAAGGCAATGGTGACGAGATAGCGGAGGATGACCCCTCCAAGAAGCAACCCAAGCGCCGACGTCAGCGGCGCTGCTCTAAGTCCCGCCAAAGCAAAAGTGGTGATACCGGCACAGGAGATAATAATACTCCGGATAGTGCTGAAGACAACAACAATCCCCTCCAGCAAGATTTAGAGCAGGAGGATGAAGGAGCCAGCTCTCCTAAGAGAGCGGCAGATGGAGAGGAGGAGGATGACAATTACATCCCCCCCTCCGAAGACGAGGCAAGCCTCGGCGACGATGAATTCGCCGTCCCAGAGGATCCCGTCGAACAAGAGCGCTTCAAGTGCCGGCTCATGGCCACGGCAAATAGCCTGAAGAAAAAGCAGCAGCAGCTTCAAGCTGATCAAGATCTGCTGGCTGACAAATGGACTGAAGTCCTCACGGCCGAGGAATATAAACTCGAGCGCCCCTCCAAGAGTTACCCAAGGCGCAGATTACTACCCTGACTGGAGTAAGAAGTGTATGATACGGCTGATCGGCCACCTCGTGGCCGCGATAGAGAGGCATTCCAGCCAAAAGCTCAGCCTCCACCCCAATGCCATTCAAATAAAAAGGCATGGGGAGATACGCCAGACCAGCGAGACATATTGGAGGACAAGGCAAAGCGTTCAAGATCGATCTACTGATCACGAGGGCGCACCACTCTGCGAGATGACAAACGTCACCCCGGATATAGTAAAAGCAAATCCGGCCGGGCCGAACACAGCGGGCAAGACCCATTCGAGCTGCGTCGAGATATAGCCTAATACAGAGGCGCCGCACACCCCTTATGCTTCATAGATGAAGTAATGGAATATCAATTCCCAGAAGGTTTCAAACCTGTAAACATTGAATCATACAACGACACAATAGATCCCGCAGTATGGATTGAGGACTTCCTCCTCCACATCCACATGGCCCGCGGTGATGACTTACACGCCATCAAATACCTCCCACTAAAGCTCAAAGGACCAGCGTGGCATTGGCTTAACAGCTTGCCAGCGGACTCCATTAGCTGTTGGGAAGATCTGGAAGCCGCATTCCTCGACAACTTTCAGGGCACCTATGTGCGACCACCAGACGCCGATGACTTGAGCCACATAATTCAACAACCAGAAGAGTCGGCCAGACAATTCTAGACTCGGTTTCTTACAAAGAAAAATCAAATCGTCGACTATTCGGATGCGGAGGCCTTAGCGGCTTTCAAGCACAACATCCGAGACGAGTGGGTAGCCCGGCACCTTGGTCAGGAAAAGCCAAAATCTATGGCAGCTCTCACGACGCTCATGACCCGCTTTTGTGCGGGAGAAGACAACTGGCTGGCTCGCGGTAATAACATATCAAAGAACCATGGTACCTAAAATACCAAGGACGACAATAGCAGGTCACGTCGCAACAAGCATAAGCGCTGCATTAACAGCAAAAATACTGAGGATACGACAGTCAATGCTGGATTCAAAGGCTCTAAACCCGGTCAGCGGAAAAAGCCATTCAAACAAAGTACGCCGGTCCCGTCCAGCTTGGACCGTATACTCGATCGCTCGGGTCAAATACACGGCACCCCAGACAAGCCAGCCAATCACACCAACAGGGATTGTTGGGTGTTCAAGCAGGCCGGCAAGTTAATTGCCGAAAACAAGGACAAGGGGCCGCATAGCGATTACGAGGAGGAGCCCCGGCAGCCGCACACTGGAAGATAGAAGAGGTTTCCCCCACAAGTGCGGACGGTGAATATGATATACGCAACCCACATCCCCAAGATGGAGCGAAAATTCAACCCTTGGTCCTCCTATCCGATCACCTTCGATCGCAGGGACCATCCCACTAGTATCCGTCATGGCGGATTCACCGCACTGGTCCTAGACCCAATCATCGATGGATTTCACCTCACTCGAGTCCTTATGGACGGCGGCAGCAGCCTGAACCTGCTTTATCAGGACACAGTGCGCAAAAATGGGTATAGACCCCTCAAGGATCAAACCCACAAAAACGACCTTTAAGGGCATCATTCCAGGTGTAGAGGCCCATTGCACAGGCTCAATTACACTGGAAGTGGTCTTCGGATCCCCGGATAACTTCCGAAGCGAAGAGTTAATATTCGATATAGTCCCTTTCTGCAGTGGTTATCACGCGATGCTCGGGCGAACCACAGTTGCTAGATTCAATGCGGTACCGCATTATGCATATCTCAAGCTCAAGATGCCAGGACCTCACGGAGTTATTACAGTCAATGGAAACACAGAGCGCTCTCTCCGAACAGAAGAGCACACCGCGGCCTTTGCAGCAAAAGCGCAAAGCAGCCTCTCAAGGCAATCAACCAGTTCGGCGCTTCAAAGCCCGGACACCTTCAAGTGCGCTTGGGGCAATCGGCAAATAGACCGCCTGGCGCGATCTGAGCTCGCGTAGCAATACGGCGGCCACCCCAATCCCAGCCCAGCGGCGATATTCGTGCCGCACGTACATAATTACGCATTAAAAATACCATGGGCATAGGTGGGGAGGGGGGCACAACTACGGCACGCCCCAAAACGCGGCCTAAACCGCACTAGGGGCTTCCCGTTTGGTTATTTTTCTTTTTCTTTCAGGACCTTAATCTCTGGAAACACTGTCCGGCAGCACTATTGTCGAACACATGATGCAGCAACCAAGGAGGCAGACAGCTATGTTATACCACAGAATTCCCAGGTTGATTACAATAACGAGTGAAATATTCAATTCAATATCATTCCTCAGCTTGCCCTTGGAAGGGACATAGTTCTACTCTTTGCTTATCGCACTATCTGTATCACTCTGCTTTAACGCAATTTTTTAATAAACAATGCATGACATTATGACTATTATTGCACTATATATATAGGGTCACGCTATTCGTCACCCTGGATGAGGAATAGTTATTCTTCACCCCCCTCTATTTTACCATCAATGCACCGTAATTTTACGTTCCATAAGTTTTTTCTTATTTTCGACGCAAAAAGGGACCGTAAGAAAATATATAATCGTCGTAAAAAATATTTTATGTTATGTAAAATTACAAACGTAAAAACATAGTCTAAAATACACATAAACTACAAATTTTCTTGTCTTATGACCTATATTTTTAATTTTTTTATGTCAAATTTTCCGTAGTGAATCAATAGGAATGTAACTATTTGAATTCGAAACGTAATTTAATTATGAAGTGATCATAAGATTACCTCGGGTGAAAAATAACTTATTATACACCCTGGGTGATGAATAACATCACTATATGTGTGTGTGTGTGTTCATTAATGACGCCTTGCAACCGTACACTCTGGTACGGCCAATACACCAGGGGCTTGCGTACCCCACAATGCGGTGTGAAAAGTCCGAACACTTTCACAAGTGCGGCACCCCGAACTTATAACATTATATGCATCAGCTCTGAATCTTGTCTTTGGTCAAATGTTGGGTTCGCTCGGCTCCTATGTTTTGGTACCTTACGGTCCGCTCTATTGGCTAAGGTAGCGCTAGGAGAACTACTGCGATTGTGCCCCGGTTCTGCCGAGCTTAGCACCTCAGTAGAGAAAGCTAAAACTGACTGTCATGATAAGGCGAGAGACTGGTCGCTGTTCGGCGAGGTTTTTCGAGTCCCTAAAGACTTATGCCGCTTAGGGCGAGGGGCCGGCCCTGGCCGGCTTACAGGCGTGTATCGCGCCCCGAAATAGGCCTTCCGAATACCAGGGGCTTCGCCGAAATTTAAAATTATAGAATTCTATGGCTAAGTGAGAGTGATAAAGCATTATTAGTCCGGTTGCCTTGTTCGTTGTGCTGAGCACCTCCCTCGAAGGACCCAAATATGGGAAAAAGAGTGCTCAGGTTTATCCCGAACACCCCAGCACTCGTGGCATGGGGGCAGAAGCCGAGGACTAGCCATATCTCAGATTGGATAAACAGTCAAATAGAAGGTAATATTTTAAATTCAAACAAGCGTTGCATAGCGCATATGAAACAAGTTTTCATAAATACAGGATAAAACGAGCAAGTTTACTCAAATATTACATATTTTGAACAATCGTCCGCGATGAGACGGGCACCCGACAGAACACCCTCGTAGTACATCTCGGGGTGGCGGTGCTCCTTGCCCTCTGGCGGCCCCTCCTTGATCAGCTTCACGGCGTCTAGCTTGACCCACTGCAATTTCACACGGCCGAGAGCCCGGCGTGCACCTTCAATGTAGATAGATCGCTTGACGACCTCCAGCCGTGGGCAGGCATCCACAAGCCGCGTCACCAGGCCGAAGAAGCTGCTCGGAAGGGCGTCGCCAGGCCATAGCCGGACTATAAAGCTCTTCATGGCCTAATCGGCCGCCTTATGTAGCTCGACCATCTGCTTCAGCTGGTCGCTCATTGGCACCGGATGTTCGTCCTCAGCATACTGAGACCAGAACAACTTCTCCGTTGAGCTTCCGTCCTCGGCTGGGTAAAATTGTGTGGCATCGGACACACTGCAGGGCAAATCTATGAATGCTCCTGACGAGCTCCGGATCCGGGTAAGTAATCGGTAATTTACTTTTACATGCTTGCTTTGCATATAGAAAGCCTTACCCTCTGCTATCTTCTTCATTGTGTTGATCTCTTGGAGGGCCTTATGGGCCTCGGCCTTGGCACTCTTTACGCTCTCAAGGGCCGCGACAAGCTCAGACTCTCGCGTCTTTGAGTCAAGCTCCAATGCCTCGTGCTTCGTCACGAGAGCATGGAGCTCTTGCTACACCTCACCCACCCGAGCCTCGTGCTTCTCTCGCTCGGTGTGCTCCTTGGCCGCTTTATCTTCGGCCTTGGATAGCGCTTGCTTCAGGGTCGCCACCTCGGTCGTGGCCCCTAGCAAACATACGATGATCCTGTCATTTTGCAATCGTGTCCTTTTTCATATATACATATCTATAGACGGGGTACTACTTACCCATGTTCTCCTCGAGCTGCCTCTTAGCAAGGCTGAGCTCTTTCCTGGACCCCTCGAGGTCCCGCTTCAGTACGGCGACCTCCGCAGTCAGTGCGGCGGACGCCAGCAGCGAAGCCTGCATATGCATATTGACATACTTATATTAGACTCCTGCGATATTATTTGATCCTCTGTTCGGCTTTTCTTTGTGAACACCGAACAAAGCATCAAGGGCTACTGTATATGCGGTAATATTTCTACTACATTTTAAAACACTTATGTCGGTGTCAAAACTGGCGGATCTCGGGTAGGGGGTCCCGAACTGTGCGTCTAGGCCGGATGGTAACAGGAGGCAAGGGACACGAAGTTTTACCCAGGTTCGGGCCCTCTTGATGGAGGTAAAACCCTACGTCCTGCTTGATTAATATTGATGATATGGATAGTACAAGAGTAGATCTACCACGAGATCGGAGAGGCTAAACCCTAGAAGCTAGCCTATGGTATGATTGTTGTTCTATATGTTGTCCTATGGACTAAAACCCTCCGGTTTATATAGACACCGGAGAGGGTTAGGGTTACACAAAGTCGGTTACAATGGTAGGAGATCTACATATCCGTATCGCCAAGCTTGCCTTCCACGCCAAGGAAAGCCCCTTCCGGACACGGGACGAAGTCTTCAATCTTGTATCTTCATAGTCCAGGAGTCTGGCTGAAGGTTAGTCCGGCCATCTGGACACCCCCTAATCCAGGACTCCCTCAGTAGCCCCTGAACCAGGCTTCAATGATGACGAGTACGGCTCGCAGATTGTCTTTGGCATTGCAAGGCGGGTTCTCCTCCAAGTACTTCATAGAAGATTTTGAACACAAAGATAGTGTCCGGCTCTGCAAAATAAGTTTCCACATATTGCCATAGAGAGAATAATATTTACACAAATCTAATCTGCTGACGTATTCCGTAGTGTGACGCACCACGGCCAAGCCTTTATTCGAATCATTTTATTATCCCACCTCAGCGTGTCACGCGAGGCGGTTTCCTTGGCACGTCTTGTTAAAGCAGAGATCGTGTCCCCTTATTCCGGGATTCTCATCAATACGGGCGTGGGTAACCCAACCGCTTCTAGGACTCCTAGACTATAGGCAAGTCCAAACGGCCACGGAGAGGACGCTTGATATTCACCCTCTTTATAAAGGGACAAGGCTTTTACTTTTTCCCTCCCATGCTCAATCGAATCCTTCCCCCACCTCAAGCTCAAACACCCAAAGTTCAGGTCAGGTGCTCCGAACCTTTAATCATGTCCGGATCTAGCCTTCAAGGCCGATGGGTGCCTTCCTCCGTCACGGAAGAAGACATCAAAAAGTTGAGGGAGGCCAGATATCTGACCGCCGAGGTTGTGCATCGGCTGCCTGCCCGAGGGCAGGCCGTCCCCTCCCCCAAACCCAACGAGAGCGTCGTGTTCGTCTCCCACTTCCTCCGAGGTCTAGGCCTTGCTCTAGATCCTTTCGTCAGGGGCTTGATGTTTTATTACGGGCTAGACTTCCATGATATAGCTCCGGACTCCTTTCTTCATATCACGACATTTATTATCGTGTGTGAGGCCTTCCTCCGGGTTACCCCTCACTTTGGCTTGTGGCTCAAGACCTTTGAAGTAAAACCAAAGATGATCGAGGGGCAACATGCAGCGTGTGGAATTGCCTCAATATGCAAGATGACAGGAGCTCCATGGCCCAAAGGTCCCATTCCAGAGGTGTCTGAATTGTGGCAACAGGAGTGGTTCTACATCACGGCTCCAAGAAGTGCCAAGTGGGCGGCCGCCCCTATTTTCCGCTCGGGCCCTCCACCACAACTGATGTCATGGATCAGCAGAGGTCTGAGCTGGGGTCCAGCCAAGGACGTGCCTATAATGCAAAGTCGCATTCGAGATCTCTTCAATGGAGATTTTAGTTTGGTTGCGGTAATACAAGTTATGCTGGTTCGTCATGTCCAGCCTTGCAAACGCCGCCCCCTTCGCTTGTGGGAGTTCAATCCCGAGGGACCGCGTGTCATCCAAAATTTCCTCGACCTGACGCACGAGGAGACGTACAAGTCATTCTTCGGACCTTAGGTAGAGTGTCCAGAAATCACCGAGGACGTGGGCCTGAGCAGTAACCGTGCCGCCAAACAGGTAAGGAATCTTCCGGCCGAACATACTATCTCTCATTTGTTACGAAGTTATTTCTGAGAGTTCGCTTTTTGACCAGGACTGGCTAACAAAGGCGAAGTTGATTCGGTGTTCGGCCCCCCTCCCTGAGGGTTTGGACAATCCGGTATTTGAAAAGATGCTCCAGGTCGCACCTTGCCCGGAGCCCTTGAAGGAAGTTACTGGGAAGGATAATACGGGCGGACGCGGGCCCCCAACGCTGCCCATTCTAACCGAGGGAGCGAGCGTCTCCATGAAGGAAGACGACCGGAGGAGGAAAAGGACTGTGCCCGGGGATTTGGACGCCGAAGCTTCCAAACGGGAGAAGAAGTCTCCTACTGAGGGTCCTACCTTGGGGGGTGCTTTTGCCGCACAAAGTCCGCGGGGGGATCAACTCTCCAGCGAGTCGTAAGTGACCCGAAATACTTTAATAGTACAGGTATGCCATCTTTTTCTTTTGAGAAAATAACCACCGCATATATCTTTGCAGTTCGGGCCTTTACCCTTCTCAAATGAGCTCGTCTTCGGGGGATCTTCTTCCAGAGATGATGGAGAGCGAAACGCCCCCTCCGGACTCCTCCGCTCCCGAAGCGGGCGATCCCGAAGTGTCATCGCGGAGGGCCTCCCGGGTCCGGTGAGGCCAGAAGATAATCCCATTGACCCCCGAAGCTCCCAGTGTCCGGCTCCCGAAGAGAGCGGAAAAAAGAGTCCGGCACCGTCTGGTGTGCGATCAGATATTCTGAGGGAGTTGGTGGGGCGAGCGGCCATCTCAGATGAACACTGTGTGCTGATGAATACGGTGATGGAGAGAATCTCGTCCGCCAAAAGCGGATTGCATGAAGCTTTTATGAGTCTACTGACAGGCTTTGAGGTACGTAAAATAATGTATGATAGTCCTGCACGTGCTAGGTGTGCCCTGTGTAGATAGTAGCCCCTGAGACTCTGGTTTTCATCGGAAACGACGACGAACAGAGGATCATATTCCCAGGTAATAGCCATACTGCCTCTATGTGTAGGTGATGGAAGCTCCGGTGGCTAGCCGGACTAGCGAGTTTGCCCATTTAAAACGGTAGTTGGATGCGGCAGACGCCGACATCGAGCTTGTTAACAAAAGGCTTGACGAGGCACAGGGTAAGTGCCATTATCTGGTAAATGCCACATAGTAAGAGCAGCATGATGCCAGTATCTTTAATATGTTGTGACTGCAGATGGAGCTGCCACTGTTGAAGCCTTGCGGGCAGAACTTGCCTGAGCAAAGGAACAAGCGAGGTTTAGTAATGCGGGTGCTTTGAAGGCGGCCGAAGAGTTGAAAACCGAGAAGGCCGCGCATGGCGAGAGCCGGCATAAGATGGCCAAGATGGCCATAGAATTAAAAGCCGCCGCCGACCGTTGCCGGGTTCTTAAAAAGGAAAACCTAGTGAAGGCATCAGACCTTGAGAAGGCTGCTGCGACGAGAAAAGACATCCGCTCTGCTATGAGGGCGAAGAAGGAGGAGTTGCGGGAAGCCGGGGGTATTGCAACTGGGAAATCCTTTATGTTGCAGAGGAAGTTCGGAGATCCATGGTATGCCTCTCTGGATCGGCTGTGGAGTTCGGAGGATGTGTATATGGATTTGGCAGCGAGCGCTGCCGATGCGGCCAAGTACTTCCAGGGTCAGACGGACCGTGAAGTGGACCAGCTGTTTTGGACACAATTCCATTCTCCCGAGCGTCCGCTTTCATTGACTGACCAATTAGCCGAATGGTCCGAACTGAATAGGTTGTCCGGACTCGCCATGAGGTCTGTTGTGGATCAGCTTTGGCCGGAAAGGCCAAAACCGAATAGCTATTTCAGCTTGGTGTAGCAGCTCCTTGACGTGGTGCCGCGCATTGATGCGATGAAGAGGTCGGCGTGCATAGAGGGCTCATGGATGGCCTTTGCCAGTGTTAAAGCATACTGGGCAGAGATGGATGCTACCACTGTTGCAGCTCGGGATTCGGCCATAGGCCGAATGGCTGCTGAGCACTACTTTGAAGAAGTTCTTGAGGGTGCTCGTTTGATAGAGACCCAGTGATCAAAAAATATTATGTTTGAGTGATATGTAATCTCATTGTAAGCGAAATGCTTTTATAATTTTTTTATAAGGCTATTTTTATACTTTTGCCTGAAAGTAATATGATGCCTCCTGGGCGGCCGTTTATGTATACATGTGTATAACCTAAAAGATTGCAGCCGTTGGCTTCAACCCCCACGCATATAATGCGGAGGTGCTCGCAAAAGACACGCGTTCACACTTAACCCAACGTCTTGGTCCTATTAAGGAGGTGATAGCGGAGCGAGCGAGGCAACCAGACTATAATGCTTTAGCACTTTCACTTAGCCATAGGAGTTTGATAGTGGGGCTACTAGATAGCCCCTGGTGGCTCCGCACTCTCCCGATCCCGGGGTGCGTACATGCCTAGCCGGAAAACGGCCCTTCGTTAAGGAAGGGGAATTCTAACATTCCAACAGGTCATCGAGTGGTTGACCAGTCTCAAGCTATATCATGACAGTCAGTTTTCGGCTTTCTCTACTGAGGTGCTCATCCGGATGAACCAGGGCACAATCGTAGTAGTTCTCCTGGTGCTACCTTAGCTGGTAAAGCGGAACGTAAGGCACCAAAACACAGGAGCGGGGTAAACCCAACATTTGACCAAAGACAATGATTCAGAGCTGATGCATATAAGGCCAAACTCGCGACGCCGAACACTCCCTAAGGTATTCGATCTTTGTGGTATAAACCGGGCCTGAATAATGGCCTTTGTAAGAAGCCCCTTGTGTCTAGGTACGTGCATTGTTCTGGCGTGGCCACATGCCAATACGCCAGCATCCTTCTCAACGGTGGATATGTATCAACAAGAGACAGTAAAAAAGGTTTACGCAGGGTCTTAATCTAAAAAGAATCCTTGGAGCAGGTCCCTGCTGCACGTCTGCGCCTGTGTCTCCATTATGCCATATCCTGGACGGATGTAGCACGATGATCGTCTGTAAAAGACAGGAATTTAGGTGAAAAAGTTGTCGTGCAAAAAGATAGTTTTTAAAGAAACCATGTATAATTCAAGATGAGAAAAAATTGCCACTTGTCTGCGCACGTTGAGCCCCTTGTATTGACAAATAGGGGTGTGACCACTTATTCGGTATAAATAGCGGCGCTGGACTTGATTAGTTGTGTCTGAGGTCTTGACGACCTATTGGATGCTTTCGCTGGTCCGGGCGCCTTTAGTGTGCGGCTGCCAGGGCAGCCACACTCTCTTCGGCGCGCAGAGATCACTTGATATTTCCATTCATTGAAATGATGCCACGTGGACCGGGCCTCTTGAGTGTGAGGGAGGCATAGTGTGGTATTGCATTAAAGCGAGCGAAAGCTTCACGTCCGAGCAGTGCTTGATAGCCACTTTGGAACGGAGTGATGTGGAAGGTTAAATGCTCGCGACGGAAGTTATCGGGGGAGCCGAATATAACTTGTAGTAGGAGGGAGCCCGTACAACGAGCCCCTGGGCCTGGCGTTACTCCTTTAAAGGTAGTATTGCTATGGAGAATTTTTGTTGGGTCTAACCCCATCCCGCGGATTGTATCCTGACATATTAGGTTTAGATTGCTGCCACCGTCCATCAAGACTCGTATGAAGTGATATCCACCAATTACTGGATCTAATACCAGGGCAGCCCCTCCTGCGCGTCGGATACTTGCTGAGTAATCGCGATGGTTGAAAGTGATCGGTTGAGACGACCAGTGGAAGGACTTCGCGGTGACAGGCACTTGGGTATATTTTCCTGGGAGTGCCGCGTTGTTTTTTCCCTTGATCACATGTAACACGTTTACTGTTTTGACTTCTCATGGAAATTTCTTTTGTTCCCCAGTGTCTTGCTTGGGAGGCCCGTCCTCGTCTGCACTTGGTGTATCCTCCCCCTTGTGTACGGTGTTGAGCTTGCCGGACAGCTTGAAGACCCAACATTCTCTGTGGGTATGATTAGCAGGTTTACCAGGGGTACTATGGATCTGACATACTTGGTCCAGAATTTTGTTGAGGCTAGACAGTTCATCCCTGGTGCCTTTAAAGGGCGGCTTTTGCTGACCTGGCCGAGAGCTTTTGAATCCGGCGTTTACTGTCGTGCCCTTCATGTTGTCTTCTTTATTCCAACGTTTGATATTGCTGTTGCACCGTGATTTCCCGTTTCCATCTCTAACTTCGGATGTACTGGGGTCGCTGGTGCTGCATCTGGCTAACCAGCTGTCCTCACCCACGCAAAAGCGGGTCATGAGGCTTGTTAATGCGGCCATCATTCTCGGCTTATTTTGGCCGAGGTATCTGGCGAGCCATTCGTCACGGACGCTATGCTTAAAAGCTGCCAAGGCTTCGGCGTCCGGACAGTCGATAATCTGGTTCTTTTTAGTAAGAAACCTGTTCCAAAGCTTTCGGGCTGACTCTCCGGGCTGTTGAGTTATATGACTCAAATCGTCCGCATCCGGAGGTCGGACATAAGTCCCTTGAGAATTTGCCCGAAAGGCGTCTTCAAGCTCTTCCAAACTTCCAATGGAGCTTTCGGGGAGGCTTTTAAGCAAGTGACGAGCTGGCCCTTTGAGCTTGAGGGGTAAGTACTTGATGGCGTGGAGATCATCTCCTCGCGTCATATGGATATGAAGGATGTAGTCCTCAATCCAGACCCCAGGGTCTGTTGTTCCATCGTATGTCTCTATGTTTACGGGTTTGAATCCCTCTGGAAATTCATGGTCCAGCACCTCATCGGTGAAACATAGGGGGTGTGCGGCATCCCTGTAGCTGGGTGTACCGCGTTGTTCGGATGTTTGTTGTGTTGCATTGTATGCTAGGGCGTGCTTGCGTGGTCCATAGATGGATCTTGTTGCGCCGTCCTTTGGGTGCGAGCCCTCGCATGGGTCGCGTGTTGTATTGTGAGTGGCGTTGTACCTCGCTGCTGTGTTGAGTATTTTACTCCATCTGATTTGGAGTGTGTCTTGCGCAGCCTTGAGCCTTTGCTTCTGCTTTTTAAGACTCCTCGCGGTGGCAACAAGCCTTTTAAGGGCATTCTGCTGCTCTGGGTGCCTGTCCGGCGTTATGTCGTCCGGACCATTATCTTTGATAGAATTTGTTTGTTCGGTTTGATTATCCGGATTGCTGTTGTCTGGCAGCGGTTCGCCCTGCTCCAGTGCTAGGTCTGTGTGATCATTATTTCTGTTGAGGCGGGATTTGGGGCGGCGCTTGCGTCGCCGCTTCTTGAGGGAACAAGCCTTCGGTGCGTCCTTCCGCTCCTCGTCATCATCTTTTGGTGCGTCCACCATGTATACGTCATATGACGGGGTGGCTTTCCAGGGCCCAATAGGCGCTGGTTCTTTATCGTGTATTTCATCGGTGTCCATACCGTCGATGTCTTCAGAGTCGAAGTCGAGCATGTCGGTTAAATTGTCGACAGTGGCTACAAAGTGGGTGGTGGGTGGGCTTTGAATTTCTTCATCGTCCGTATCCCAACCTTGCCGACCGTAGTCTGGCCAGGGCTCTCCAGATAAAGAGAGAGACTTTAGTGTCTTCAGAATATCGCCGAAAGGCGAGTGCTGAAAGATGTCCGCGACAGTAAACTCCATGATCGGCGCCCAATCGGATTCGGAGTCCGGAGAGGAGTCCGGCTCCTTGGAGTTACGATTCTCGCGGAGTGCGGGGCTGGTGTCCGGCTCGATCGCCGTTGGGATCGCAGCCCTAGAGGCGGCGTCCAACCACCCATCCTCGATCGGCGCAGTTGGCTCCGAATTAATGCGGCCTCCAGGGCACTGTTCGGTGGTAGAGCTAGATTATGCTCGTCGTAACAGTGCGGCGCGCTCAGCAGTGGCTCAAATCCGTCGAAGATCAAGTCCCCGCGGATGTCAGCCGTGTAGTTTAAACTTCCAAATCTGACCTAACGGCCAGGGGCATAGCTTTCGATCTGCTCCAGATGGCCAAGTGAATTGGCCCGCAGTGCGAAGCCGCCGAAGACGAAGATCTATCCGGGGAGGAAAGTCTCACCCTAGACTGCATCGCTGTTGATGATCGTAGGAGCCATCAAGTCTAACGGCGACGACACATAGGAACTCTCAATGAAAGCACCAATGTCGGTGTCAAAACCGGCGGATCTCGGGTAGGGGGTCCCGAACTGTGCGTCTAGGCCGGATGGTAATAGGAGGCAAGGGACACGAAGTTTTACCCAGGTTCGGGCCCTCTTGATGGAGGTAAAACCCTACGTCCTGCTTGATTAATATTGATGATATGGGTAGTACAAGAGTAGATGTACCACGAGATCGGAGAGGCTTAACCCTAGAAGCTAGCCTATGGTATGATTGTTGTTCTGTATGTTGTCCTACGGACTAAAACCCTCCGGTTTATATAGACACCGGAGAGGGTTAGGGTTACGCAAAGTCGGTTACAATGGTAGGAGATCTACATATCCGTATCGCCAAGCTTGCCTTCCACGCCAAGGAAAGCCCCTTCCGGACACGGGACGAAGTCTTCAATCTTGTATCTTCATAGTCCAGGAGTCCGGCTGAAGGTATAGTCCGGCCATCCGGACACCCCCTAATCCAGGACTCCCTCAACTTACCTCGAAGCCGGTTAGAAGGCTGGCACAGGCTTCAGCCAATCCGCTCTTGGCAGACTGAACCGTCTGGATCACCGCACTCATGATAGTGCGGTGCTCCTCGTCGATGGAAGCGCTGCGAAGCGCTTCCAGCAGATTGTCCGGCGCCTCTGGATGGACAGAGGTCACCGGCACAGGCATCTTTCCCCTCTTAGAAGGAGGCCGCCTACCCGAGCTCGGAACCGCTGGAGGGTCCGGCGCGGTGTTCAGCTGAGGGCCGAACTCAGAGCTCTCGGGGGCGCCGTCCCCTCGGCTCCCGGAGTCCGGAAGGTTGCCTTGAGGCGCCTCCGGGACTGTCTCCCCTCGATCCGGTGCCTCTTGAGACAACACCTCGGTGTCGTCGGCAGGATGAGGGGAGGTGGCGGTCGGGACTGGATGGTTATCCATGTCCGACGAGCCCAGGGAGCCATCCGATGATACCTCGATATTGGCTCGGGGCGGCCTACATAATTATGTTCGGCGATTTGGGAAAGCAGTGCGACAAATGAATCCTATGAGTTACTCTGGTATCCGAATACTTACGATCTCCCCGGGGGCTTGACCCTGGGCAACCACTCGTCTTCGCCTTCGTCGGCGGCGGTGGAACTATCCGGAAGGAGAGTCCTTCCCTTCTTGGACCCTCTGGCCTCCCAAGTTGGGGCGGCCTTCCTTTTCTTGTCTCCCCCAGTCGGTGGGGAGCATCTTCTTCTTCTTCCTCTTCTTCGGGGGAGGAGTGCGCCGCAGAGTCATCGGACGGTGAGTCCGACGACGCCTGGCGTCGGGAACTCTTTCGGGTTCCCTTGGCCTTCTTGGTCTTCTCCGGCACCTTATAAGGGGCCAGAGTCAGCATCTTCGCCAGAAGAGCATCTACGGGGCCTTCAGGCAAAGGAGCTGGACAGTCGATCTGTCCGGCCATCTTCTGCCAGTCCTGTCAAAGGTACGGGAGTTTAGATCCCGCACATAGTCAATCTATAGAAAATAAGTATCCTGTGAAAGGTAAAGCAGCTTACCGCACTAGCTTGGCGCTACGCGCTGAATCCATGATCCTCAGTAATAGGGGGGGACCTCGGCACTTTTGAACAGCACCCTCTAGGCGTCTTCATGAGTCATGTCGAAGAGCTTGTTCAGAGTTCGGTGCTGCGCCGGATTGAACTCCCACAAGTTGAACTCCCGTTGTTGGCATGGGAGTATCCGGCGGATGAGCATAACTTGGACTATGTTGACAAGCTTGAGCTTCTTGTCCACCATGTTTTGAATACATGTTTGGAGTCCGGTCAGCTCTTTCGAATTACCCCAGGATAGGCTCTTCTCTTTCCAGGAGGTGAGCCGCGTGGGGATACCAGATCAGAACTCGGGGGCCGCTGCCCATGCAGGGTCGCGCGGCTCGGTGATATAGAACCACCCCGATTGCTACCCCTTTATGGTTTCCACAAAGGAGCCCTCGAGCCATGTTATGTTGGGCATCTTGCCCACCATGGCGCCTCCGCACTCCACCCGGCGGCCGCCCACCACCTTCGGCTTGACATTGAAGGTCTTCAGCCATAAGCCGAAGTGGGGCTTGATGCGGAGGAAGGCCTCACACACGACGATAAACGCCGAGATGTTGAGGACGAAGTTCGGGGCCATATCGTGGAAATCCAGGCCATTATAGAACATGAGCCCCCAGACGAATGGATGGAGAGGGAATCCCAGTCCGTGAAGGAAATGGGTGAGGAATACTACCCTCTCATGGGGCCTGGGGGTGGGGATGAGCTGCCCCTCATCTGGGAGCCGGTGCGCGATGTCGTCGGGCAGGTATCCGACTCTCCTCGGTTTCTTGATGTCTCCCTCCATGATGGAGGAGACCATCCACTTGCCTCCCGCTCCGGACATGATTGGAGAAGGTTGATGTGGAAGTGTGGACTTGGGCGCTAGAGCTCGAGTGTGCGGAAATGGATGAGCAAAGGAGGAAGAAGGCGTGGATAGAAAGGTGAATCCTTATCCCTTTATATGGGCGGACGAAACTAACCGTCCCCACTTGCCTGGTAAAACTTGCTTATCCCCCAAGCGCCGCAATTGATGGCGCGGTTGGGTTACCCACGCCCGTATTGATGAGAATCCCGTAATAAGGGGACACGATCTCTACTCTGACAAGATGTGTCGAAAAAACTGCCTCGCGTTATGTGCGGGGCTGGTTAAAAGAAACGGTTCGAATAATCACCATGCCATGACATAACGTCATGCTGCCAAAACAAGCCAGCAAATTAGATCTGCAAAAATATTATTCTCTCTATGGTCGAATGTGGAACTTATTTTGCAGGGTCGGACACTATCCTCGTACTCAAATTCTTCTGATGTATTCGGAGAAGGAACCCACCTTGCAATGCCGAAGACAATACTGCGCGCCGGACTCATTGTCATTGAAGCCTGGTTCAGGGGTTACTGAGGGAGACCTGGATTAGGGGGTCTCCGGACAGCCGGACTATATCCTTTGGCCGGACTGTTGGACTATGAAGATACAAGATTGAAGATTTCGTCTCGTGTCCGGATGGGACTCTACTTGGCGTGGAAGGCAAGCTAGGCAATACACATATGGATATCTCCTCCTTTGTAACCGACCTTGTGTAACCCTAACCCTCTCTGGTGTCTATATAAACCGAAGGGTTTTTAGTCCGTAGGACAACAACAATCATACCATAGGCTAGCTTCTAGGGTTTAGCCTCTCTGATCTCGCGGTAGATCTACTCTTGTACTACCCATATCATCAATATTAATCAAGCAGGACGTAGGGTTTTAACTCCATCAAGAGGGCCCGAATCTGGGTAAAACATTGTGTCCCCTGCCTCCTGTTACCATCCGGCCTAGACGCATAGTTCGGGACCCCCTACCCAAGATCCGCCGGTTTTGACACCGACAACAGGGGTTGGATGTACCGGCGAAGTTTGCACCAACTCTCAAGGTGAGAAAGGGCAATGCACGGTACCGAAGAGGCTAGCAATGATGGGAAGGCGAGAGTGCGTATTATCCATGGACTCAACATTAGTCATAAAGAACTCACATACTTATTGCAAAAATCTACAAGTCATTAAAAACCAAGCATTACGCACATTCTCCTAGGGGGATAGATTGGTAGGAAGAGACCATCGCTCGTCCCCGACCGCCACTCATAAGGAGGACAATCAAAGAAACACCTCATGCTTCAAATGTCACACAACGTTCACCATACGTGCATGCTACGGGAATTGCAAACTCTAACACAAGCACTTCTCAAATTCACAACTACTCAACTAGCATGGCTCTAATATTACCATCTTCATATCTCAAAACAATCATCAAGTATCAAACTTCTCATAGTATTCAATGCACTCTATATGAAAGTTTTTATTATACCCATCTTGGATGCCTATCATATTAGGACTAATTTTATAGCCAAAGCAAATTACCATGCTGTTCTAAAGGACTCTCAAAATAATATAAGTGAATCATGAGAGATCAATAATTTCTATAACATAAAACCACCACTGTGCTCTAAAAGATATAAATGAAGCGCTAGAGCAAAATTATCTAGCTCAAAAGATATAAGTGAAGCACAAAGAGTATTCTAATAAATTCCGATTCATGTGTGTCTCTCCAAAAGGTGTGTACAGGAAGGATAATTGGGGTAAACTAAAAAGCAAAGACTCAAATCATACAAGACGCTCCAAGCAAAACACATATCAAGTGGTGAATAAAAATATAGCCTCAAGTAAAGTTACCGATAGACGAATACGAAAGAGGGGATGCCTTTCGGGGCATCCCCAAGCTTAGGCTTTTGGTTGTCCTTGGATTTTACCTTGGGGTGCCTTGGGCATCCCCAAGCTTAGGCTCTTGCCACTCCTTGTTCCAAAATCCATCAAATCTTTACCCAAAAACTTGAAAACTTCACAACACAAAACTCAACAAAAAATCTCATGAGCTCCGTTAGTATTAGAAAACAAATCACCACTTTAAGGTACTATAATGAACTCATTATTTATTTATATTTGTATTAAACCTACTGTATTCCAACTTCTCTATGGTTAATACCCCCCGATACTAGCCATAGATTCATCAAAATAAGCAAACAGCACACGAAAAACAGAATCTGTAAAAAAACAGAACAGTCTGTAGATATCTGTAGGTTTCGAATACTTCTTTAATACAAAAATTATACCAAATTAGGAAGACCTGGGTAATTTGTATATTGATCTACTGCAGCTGGAATTGGTATTTTATCACTCTCTGGTTAAAAATGAAAATTATTCTCGTGAGCGCATACTTTCTGTTTTTTTTCCAGCAAGATCAAACAACAATCATCCAAGAAGATCCTAAAGGCTTTACTTGGCACAAACACTAATTAAAACATAAAAAACATAATAATAATAGAGGATAGATGATTTATTTATTACTAAACAGGAACAAAAAGCAAGAAACAAAAATAAAATTGGGTTGCCTCCCAACAAGCGCTATCGTGTAACGCCCCTAGCTAGGCATAAAACAAGAATAGATCTAGGTATTACCGTAATGATAAGGCAAATCGCGAAAAATCATCTCATACTACCTACGTTCAGCAGCAAGCTATCTTTGCGGCAGGAAAAAGTAATCAAAAGGGCTATATTTAATGGGACAAAAGTCCCCAAGATGAAGCTCGAGAGGTATTGGTTCCTCCTTTGGCCCCTCATACTGCACAACCAATTCATCATTATAAGCATTCTTTTGGCAAAAAGTCATGAGCCTATGTTCAAGAGAGAAACCTAGCCCATTGTTCTGAATAGAAAAGTTATCATTAAGCTCGGAAATTCTATTAACTAGAACATCGGTAGGGATCTTCTTTCTAAGATTTTCACTATAAGCAATATGATCTAAAGATTGTAAACGCATTATATCTTCCTGATTAAAAAGGATAGCCTCTATGGGTGGACGGCCAGCATCCACCCTATAATGAGCAAAAATTTCCTTAGCCTCTTTCATAATAAATCTGAACTCATGTGCCAAAAAGATAGTAGCAGCATGTTCAACAAAAGAATGCTCAATATTGGAATATTCTAGAAAAATCCTTTGTATGCAAGGATGCATATGCATAAATTGTCTTTCAAGTTCAACTACGAGCAAAGATATAGTGTCGGTGTCAAAACCGGCGGATCTCGGGTAGGGGGTCCCGAACTGTGCGTCTAGGCCGGATGGTAACATGAGGCAAGGGACACGAAGTTTTACCCAGGTTCGGGCCCTCTTGATGGAGGTAAAACCCTACGTCCTGCTTGATTAATATTGATGATATGGGTAGTACAAGAGTAGATCTACCACGAGATCGGAGAGGCTAAACCCTAGAAGCTAGCCTATGGTATGATTGTTGTTCTGTATGTTGTCCTACGGACTAAAACCCTCCGGTTTATATAGACACTGAAGAGGGTTAGGGTTACACAAAGTTGGTTACAATGGTAGGAGATCTACATATCCGTATCGCCAAACTTGCCTTCCATGCCAAGGAAAGTCCCTTCCGGACACGGGACGAAGTCTTCAATCTTGTATCTTCATAGTCCAGGAGTCCGGCTGAAGGTATAGTCCGGCCATCCGGACACCCCCTAATCCAGGACTCCCTCAGTAGCCCCCGAACCAGGCTTCAATGACGATGAGTCCGGCGTGTAGATTGTCTTCGGCATTGCAAGGCGGGTTCTCCTCCAAATTCCGTGTACCTGTTGAATAAAGTGCGGTTTCTTGTAAATGTTGCGCTCCTTGGCTTCTACACCCAATAATGGTCGTCTCCCACGTGTCAAACGAATATGAAAAGTCTGAGTGTTTTTACATCCACACCCCTAGCCGCGTAAATTAGTCGCCCATTTAAAGGGGACGAGGATTTAGATCCAAACCACACCTTCTCCTCTTTGGGAGTGTTCATCAGAGCACATCCGACAAAGGTCCATTCCACCATGGCCAGCCGTCACAACTCCTCCTTTCGCCCTTCCAGCCCTTAGCCTGGATATTGGGAGAGATGCTCCATCCCGCATAGCGAGCTAGTGACGCTCCAGACCAAGGGATTTCTCCCCCCAGCCTATATGGTCCCGGTTCGAGCTGGCCTTGCCATCTATAATGGCGGAGAGCAAGCAGAGAGTGCCCCTAATCCCTCCAAAGGAGAGCAGGTATGCCTTGTCCCTTATTTAATAAGAGGGCTTGGATTTCCAATCCATCCGTTTCTCCAGGGGCTCCTGGAGTTCTATGGCCTCCAGCTACACAATCTTACGCCTGCCTCCGTATTGCATATTGCGGGCTTCGTACCCCTCTGCGAGCTGTTTTTGGGTGTTGAGGCTCATTTCGGGGTGTGGAAAGAGCTATTCTACCTTGTGCCCCGTTCTCAGAAGGGGTAAATATATCAAGTGGGCGGAGCCAAAGTGTGGCGCATCCCCGGGACCGGATATCTATCTGGAACCGCAAAGAAGGCGTCCGAGGACTAGCCTTCCGAATGGTTTTACATAGAGGACGTCCCGCTGCCGGATCCTGTCCGGATCGACCTCCCTGAGTTCGACAGTGCTCCACTAAAGAAGCGCCTAAGTTGGCATCCACGGAGCCCTCAGAGGGAAAGTGACAAGGACGTCTGTTACCTGATGAGCCGGATAAGATTGTTAGCTCATTCCGGACTAACCATGATCGGGGTCATGGCCGCATGCATCATGCGAGGGGTGCAACCGCTACAGTACAGAGGCCACCCCATGTGGGATTTCAACGGGGAGGACGACGCCACCCGCTACGGCCGTAAGGGACCGGATTCGGCTGCGGCTCTAACAAAGACCTTGTCCGCTTTGTACAAGGGAGAAGAGGAGGAATTTCTCCGCGTCGGCCCACAGGGTGGATTCTCTATGTACAATCCCCCAAGCTGGGTAAGTTGTCACATCTACTTGCCCATCCGTTTTATATTCCCATTGTTAAATATTCAGTCCAACAACTTCAACGCAGGAACTGCGCCAGGCTGTTAAAGAAATAAACAAACCTCCTCCACAACCCGAGGACCTACGACGGTCCCTCGACCCGGCCTCTCAAGAGGATCCGGACTTATTTGTGGAGCTGATTGATGGAGTGTTCCATCAATTGAGCAAGGACGATGCCTTGGTGGCCATTACGGCCGATTACCCAGGAATAATCTCGGCCTCCCAGGTAACTGAGATCGAAGTCCCAGTACCCCGAATAGGGGTCCGCCCTCTCATGTTTTCAGTTTCCTGATTACAACCGAGCTTTGGAGGGGAGGTTTTTGAGACGGGAGGCCGAACCTGTGGCGACAAGCCAACGAGGGGCCGCAGGGCCCCGTGGGTAGAAAAGAGGTGCAGTCCGGACCGAGACGTCAGCGCAAAGGTATGGCGCGCCCCCTTATCCCAGGTCTTATACCTTCGAGGCATGTTAACACTCGTGCTCTCTTCAGGACAAAGAGACCTCGCCGGACTATATTCGGAGAGGCTGCCAATCGTGCTTCCACCAGCCAGGCTCCAAAGCCTGGTCCGGAGGCGGAGGCGAACACAAGGCGCGTACCGGATGCTCCTCCGACGGAGGATGTGGACAGGTTGTGTGCCACCCATTCTGAGGTGGAGAGTGCCATGAACCACATGCGTCGTCGGGCAATTCTTCGCGACGCTTGTTTCCCCCAAGAGGCATTAGATGCCTTCAATTCGGGAGATGCGTACCTCCGTGCTGCTCAAAATGGTCTAGCTAGAGCCACGGAGCAATATGTAAAAGACATACGGGTAAGAAAATTTTGGTAATTATATATATATATATACCAGTAGCCCTCGAGACTTGAAACAGTTAGAATAACTGATTTAAGGATCATTTGTTATGCAGGTTCTTAAAGAAAAGAATTCCCTACTGTCCTAGGAGCTGGAAGAGTGCAAAGCCCAACTTGAGGCCGCACTAGCCGCGGCAGGGGAGCCCAAGGAGACCCCCTCTGGTAATACACTTCGAAAGATAAGTATTTTGCGAAGCACGGCATGGATGCGAATCTGACAAATGAAATTGTAGATGGCGCCGGATTGAATCCGGAAAGGAAACACCTCCTACGCCAGCTAAAGGCTGGTGAGAAGGTGCTAACAAAGGTGAGGCGGGAGAAGAACGTTCTCCAAGATGCCAACACCAAGCTAGGCGTCGACCTGAAAGATGTTCGTGCCCAGCTGTCAGACTCCATTAAGGAGAATCAGTGGCTTCGGCGCGGCATATATAGTAAGTGCTTGAACGAACCTTTGAAAAAAAGTTCGGTGGGGAAGTCGACTAACAGAGTAATGTCTGTAGGTGTGCTAACAGGTCATCCTGCAGAGGAGATTCCCGGTTCTACGGGTGACCTTCTTCCCGAGCTCTCGCAACTGCTCGAGCGAGTTCGGCAGGCGATGCAAGGCGTCGCCCAGGACTTGTGGCCATCCATCTCCATGCCCGAAGGTCTTGGAGAGCTTGCGGAGAAGCTAAAGGGAGCACGGCGGCGCTTCCGATTGTGGAAGATATCGGCCTGCCGTCAAGGCGCTAGGGAGGCCTGGGCCATGGTGAAGACGCGGTACACAAAGGCTGACCCCAACCACATGGCCGAGGTCGGTCCTATGGGGCCCGATGGGAAGGAGATCCCTGTAAGCTTAGTATATGGCCAAGTAGAATTGGCCGCAAAGTATTCCCAGCAGGATTGTAAATTAGACAGCCTGCTAGATGGTATTGAAGAGGAATACAATCAGTCAGAACGACTATGTAATTTAATTCACATTTATAATGCCTTCTAGCCGGATTGTAGATCCTTTGTCATGGCCGACCTTTTCGCTTCAGCCTCGGGACCTGACGGTCCGGAGTGTGTCCGAATTCCCATGCGGTTATATAAGAACCGGGGAATGCATGGAGACCAGGTGTAGGGGTCATTAGTGCGTGAACAAACAAGTGCCCGACTAGTTATGTTATATTATATGGTTAGTAAGAAACATCTTCCAGGGAGAATAGTTCCGTTAGGGGTTCCTTTCCCTGGGAGGCATGCCCTAAAGTGCATGCCCATTCTACGAAAAAAGACGCGGGAAAAATCATCTGGGGGCGCATAAATAAATAAGTGAAAAGATCATCTTTTAGGTCACCGACTGAATATTCCCTTAAGAACGCTAGCTTTCGGCTTCTCCCAGTCTAAGGTACACATCCGGCTGATCCGGCAGTAACAATCGCAGAGGTGCTCCCTTTACCGCCTAGCCGAATAATCCGGAACGTAGGGGTAAGCACAGGAGCCAGGCAACCCAGCTTGGCCCAAACTTAAGTCATATCGATGCATATAATGGTGAAATAAAAGGTACATGCGAAAGCGTAACACATGTGTTGGGCATGAAGCCCATATAAATAAGCTTCTGTTAAAAGAAGCCCCCAGGTTTAATGAGTGCGAATAGCACGTCATGTGATGAGCCTTTAAGGGCTATAAGAGAAAGGAAGGGGAGAAGCAGAGAAATGTAAGACATACAGTATATAAAAAATGGACAGAGGAAGGAGACGAACACAGAGTCCGGCGCTAGGCATAGAATCTTCGGAGACGGGCTGCGTTCCATGGGTTCGGCTCGAGTCGGTTATCCGATGCATCTCGCAGGCGGTACGCTCCACCAGTCAGGACTTGGTCAATTATGAAGGGACCTTCCCACTTGGGCTTGAGTTTGTCCTTTTTCTTGTCCGGCAGGCGTAGAACTATTTCGCCAATATTGTAATTTTTGGCTCGTACTTCTCTGCTTTGGTATCTTCGAGCCTGCTGTTGATAGAATGCGGAACGGGCTTTTGCCACGTCACGCTCCTCCTCCAATGCGTCCAAACTGTCCTGCCGATCGAGCTCGGCTTCTCTTTCTTCGTACATGCGCACTCGAGGTGAGTCATGAATTATGTCGCAAGGCAAAACTGCCTCTGCGCCGTACACCATAAAGAATGGTGTGTATCCGGTGGTGCGATTCGGCATGGTCCGCAGCCCCCAGAGTACAGAGTCAAGCTCCTCTACCCAGTGCGTGTTAGATTCCTTGAGGGACCGCACTAATTTGGGTTTGATGCCGCTCAAGATAAGACCATTTGCACGTTAAACTGGCCGTTAGTTTGTGGGTGATAGACGGAAGCATAATCGAGCTTGATGCCCATGTTTTTGCACCAGAGTTTTACCTCGTCGACCGTAAAGTTCGTGCCGTTATCAGTGATGATGCTGTGGGGGACGCCGTAACGGTGTACAACCCTGGATATAAAGTCTATCACTGGTATGGATTAGACCGTCTTAACAGGCTTGGCTTCTATCCATTTGGTCAATTTATCCACCATGACCAGTAAGTATTTTTGCTTGTGGGTTCCGCCTTTAAGGGGTCCAACCATGTCAAGCCCCCAGACCGCGAAGGGCCAAGTGATGGGGATAGTTCGGAGGGCGGTGGGTGGCATATGGCTCTGGTTTGCAAAGAGCTGGCAACCGACGCATCGTTGGACTAAGTCCTGAGCGTCTGCCCGGGCCGTCGACCAGTAAAAGCCTGTACGGAAGGCCTTGCTTACAAGGGACCGAGCTGCAGCGTGATGACCGCCGAGTCCGGCATGAATTTCAGCCAGGAGGTTCCGCCCTTCCTCTTCGGAGATGCACCTTTGAAGGACTCCGGTAGTGCTTTTCTTATAAAGATCTCCCTCGTGGACTTTGTAGGCTTTGGATCGCCGTACTATGCAGCGTGCCTCATTTTGGTCCTCGGGGAGTTCCTGCCTAGTAAGGTAGGCGAGGAATGGTTCTCTCCACGGGGCGATGACGGCCATTATTACATGGGCTGAAGGTGTTATTTCATTGGCAGAGCCTCTGATTGTGTCAGAATGTTCGGTACCGGGCAGTGCGGTTGGGTCCGGGCTGTTATTGTTCAGGTCCCCTTCCCATACTACGGATGGCTTGAAAAGCCTTTCCAAGAAGATGTTGGGGGGGACTACATCGCGTTTTGCGCCAATGCGTGCCAGGACATCTGCCGCCTGATTATTTTTCCCGGGCTATATGGTGAAATTCAAGCCCTTCGAATCGAGCTGACATTTTTAGGACGGCGTTGCGGTAAGCTGCCATTTTTGGATCCTTGGCATCGAAGTCTCCATTTATTTGGGATATTGCGAGGTTTGAGTCCCCGCACACCTCTAGGCGTTGAATGCCCATGGATAGTGCCATCCGGAGACCATGTAAAAGGGCCTCATATTCGGCTACATTGTTGGAGTCTGTGTACATAATCTGGAGTACGTATTGAATTGTGTCTCCTGTGGGGGACGTCAAAACGACGCCAGCCCCTAGTCTGGCCAACATCTTGGAGCCGTCGAAATGCATGATCCAATTTGAATATGTGCCGTACTCTTTAGGGAGTTCGGCCTCCGTCCATTCTGCGACGAAGTCGGCCAAAACTTGCGACTTGATGGCTCGCCGTGGCTTGTAAGTTATGTCGAACGGGAGGAGCTCAATGGCCCATTTTGCAATTCAGCCCGTTGCATCACGGTTGTTTATAATATCGTTAAGTGGTACTTCCGAGGCTACTGTTATTGAACACTCTTGAAAGTAGTGTCGTAGCTTCCGGGATGCCATGAATACCGCGTTTGCAATCTTTTGATAATGTGGGTACCGTGATTTGCACGGAGTGAGGACGGTGCACACATAATAGACCGGCTTTTGAAGGGGGAATTTGTGTCCGTCTGTTTCTCGTTCGACGATGAGCACTGCGCTTACAATCTGATGTGTTGCTGCAATGTACAATAGCATTGGTTCGCCAATGTTTGGCGCGGCTAGGACTAGGTTTGTTGCCAATATGGCTTTTATTTCGTCGAGTCCGGCCGTGGCTGCATCCATCCATTCAAAGTGTTCGGTGCGCCGAAGGAGGCGGTAGAGGGGTAGGGCCTTTTCTCCCAAGCGGGAGATAAAGCGGCTTAGAGCCGCCACGCATCCGGTTAACTTTTGTATTTGTTTGAGGTCCTTTGGAATATCCAATTGTGACAGAGCTCGGATCTTGGCTGGATTTGCTTTGATTCCTCTACCGGATACAATGAAGCCCAAGAGCTTTCCGGCTGGAACGCCGAAAATGCATTTTTCCGGGTTGAGCTTGATGTCGTATGTTCGGAGGTTATCAAATGTGAGCCTCAAGTCGTCTACTAGAGATTTGACATGTCTTGTTTTGACGACCACATCATCTACATATGCCTCCACTGTTTTGCCGATCTGGTTTGCCAGACATGTCTGAATCATGCGCTGATATGTTGCGCCGGCGTTTTTGAGCCCGAAGGGCATTGTGTTGAAGCATAATGGGCCGTATGGTGTGATAAATGCCGTTGCGGCTTGGTCTGATTCTGCCATCTTGATTTGATGGTAGCCGGAATATGCGTCGAGGAAACACTATGAATCGTGTCCTGCGGTAGAGTCGATAATCTGATCGATGCGGGGGAGGGGGAAGGGATCCTTTGGGCAAGCCTTGTTAAGGTCTTTAAAATCAACGCACAGGCGCCAAGATTTTTCCTTCTTTGGTACCATCACCAGGTTTGCTAGCCAGTCCGGATGTTTTATATCTCTGATGAATCCGGCCTCCAATAGCTTTGCTAGCTCCTCTCCCATGGCCTATCTCTTAGGTTCGAAAAAACGCCGAAGAGCTTGTTTGACAGGTTTGAATCCTTTTAGGATATTTAAGCTGTGCTCGGCCAGCCTGCGTGCAATTCCTGGCATGTCTGAAGGGTGCCAGGCAAAAATGTCCCAGTTCTCTCGTAGGAACTCTCGCAGTGCGGCGTCTACATCAGGGTTTAACTGTGCCCCGATGGAAGCTGTTTTATTGGGGTCCGTTGGATGGACCTCGAATTTGACTATTTCGTCGGCCGGTTTAAAGGAGGTGGACTTGGATCTTTTGTCGAGTACCACATCATCCCTATTCACCGTGGAGCACAGCGCAGTCGGTTCCTCAGCCGCTAGGGCTTCGGATAGTGCCTCGAGGGCCAGTGCGGCTGTCTTGTTTTCGGCGCGGAGTGCTATGTCCGGATCACTAGCGAGAGTGATGATCCCGTTAGGCTCGGGCATCTTGAGCTTCACGTACCCGTAATGGGGTATTGCTTGGAAGATTGTAAATGCTTCCCGCCCTAGCAAAGCGTGATAACTGCTGCTGAACGGAGCCACATGGAACGTGACCTCTTCGGACCTGTAATTATCTGGCATGCCGAACACCACATCTAGTGTGATTTTTCCTATACAACACGCTTCCCGACTGGGGATTATTCCTCTAAAGGTTGTGCTGCTCCGCTCAATGCGGTTCCAGTCTATTTCCATTTTTTGAAGGGTTTCCTCATAAAAGAGTACCTTGGTAAGACGAAGGCCGTCCACTATTGGACTGAGGACCAATGCGGCTGGTGCTCGGGCTGTTCGAAATTTAGGTTCATCGCTGGCGTTAAAGGTAATAGCCGTGTCACTCCATGGGTTTATTGTTGCTACTTGGTAGACTTTGGCAAGGCTGCGGAGTGTCCCTTTTCGCATATTATTTGATGCGAAACTCTCGAAGACTGTTAATACCGTATTGGTGTCTCTGGGTTGCTTTCTGTGGCCTCCGGAATTAGGAGATCTTCGTCAATTTTGGCCACCTGCCGGAGTATCCAACATGCTCTAAGGCTGTGAGTTGGTGTGGCGTCCTCTGTACTGTGAATTTTACAGGGTCCATTAAGCCATCCTTCCAGTACGGTTCCATGTCCTGTAGAGGGTTTTTGCTTTTTGGTGTTTAACCCGGGTGTCTGGCGATGATGCACCCTTTTATTTTGGAATGGGTTTGTATTCAGGGACGGATCGTCCCAAAATTTTATTTCGGTTTTCCAGGCGCTTTCCATCGCACAGTATTTTCGTACAATGGACGCCAAGTTAGCGAAGCGTGTAATATCACGACGACTTATGGCGTTGAGGATTCCCTTGTCCGTGCAATTATTGCAGAAGATTGAGATTGCGTCTTCCTCGCGGCAGTCCCTTATCCTGTTCCTGACCAGGAGGAATCTGGCCCAGTAATGATGTACTATTTCTTCAGGCTCTTGCCTGATTTGGGATAGATCGCTTATGTTCGGGTGGGTGGGTGGAATTAAATCCGCAGCCTCACCCAATCTGAGGCTCAGAGGCCGAGGAATTTCTGAACTTAAAAAATTTGGATTCCTGGATGTTGTCCAATGAATCTAGCCCGTCGCCTGACTCTAAGTTCAGGTCTTGAGTAATATCCTCCCCTCCGCGGGTATCCGGCTTGGAGGGATCGGGAATCCGGACGTAGCTAGTCCTTAAGATAGATGAAAGGTCGTCGCACTGTCCCTCTACCACGGCAACGTGATGGGTGACTTGGGGAGTGTTAATCTCTCTCAGATCGGGTTTAGGCCCAATGTGGTTGTAATCCATAGCGACTCCCAGGGCGGCGATGCGATCCAAGAGCTCGTTTATGGAGGAGAGCACCATTGGATCTAACTGCTCGGCAAGTTCCGAGCTAACATGAGAATTGTTTTCGATGGCTCGAGAGGTCATCGTCGGTGCAGAAGCCGAACAAGCGTTCATAAGAAAACCACCTAGCCGCACCTAGCCGGAGGGTTTGGCCAACAGCCAAAGCTCCCTTAGCAACTGTGCCGTCTTTAAAGATGGGGTGAGGCATCCTTTCTGATGGCGACGACATAGAGGAACTCTCAATGAAAGCACCAATGTCGGTGTCAAAACCGGCGATCTCGGGTAGGGGGTCCCAAACTGTGCGTCTAGGCCGGATGGTAACAGGAGGCAAGGGACACGAAGTTATACCCAGGTTCGGGCCCTCTTGATGGAGGTAAAACCCTATGTCCTGCTTGATTAATATTGATGATATGGGTAGTACAAGAGTAGATCTACGACGAGATCGGAGAAGCTAAACCCTAGAAGCTAGCCTATGGTATGATTGTTGTTCTGTATGTTGTCCTACGGACTAAAACCCTTCGGTTTATATAGACACCAAAGAGGGTTAGGGTTACACAAAGTCAGTTACAATGGTAGGAGATCTACATATCCGTATCGTCAAGCTTGCCTTCGACGCCAAGGAAAGTCCCTTCCGAACACGGGACGAAGTCTTCAATCTTGTATCTTCATAGTCCAGGAGTCTGGCTGAAGGTATAGTCCGGCCATCCGGACACCCCCTAATCCAGGACTCCCTCATATAGCATCCGCAAGACTACTAGTTCTATGGAGAATAGGCCATCCCATAGTGGGCAGGGCACCGACACAAGTAAAGAAATCTTGAATAACTCCTTTTCCAATAATATTACCACTACCAATCCAAAACTTTTTTTGTGTAAAGTAGTAGGTTCTTTATGAGGTTCATCAAAAGCATCAAAGTTTCCCCCATTATTACTATTATCCTTTTAGACGATAACCTCCCCAGTTTCATACATGATGGCAACAAATAACACACAGAGTGAACACACAAGAAGCAAGCAAAAAGAGGCGAACGAAAAAGGGCGAATGAGACGGCAAAGGTGAAGTGGGGGAGAGGAAAACGAGAGACAAATGGCAAATAATGTAATGCGAGGGATAATGGTTTGTCATGGGTACTTGGTGTGCCTTGACTTGGCATAGATCTCCCCGGCAACGGCGCCATAAATCCTTCTTGCTACCTCTTGAGCATACGTTGGTTTTCCCTTGAAGAGGAAAGGGTGAAGCAGCAAAGTAGCGTAAGTATTTCCCTCGGTTTTTGAGTACCAAGGTATCAATCCAGTAGGAGACTACACGCAAGTGGCCTAGTACCTGCACAAACAAACAAGAACCTCGCATCCAACGTGATAAAGGGGTTGTCAATCCCTTCACGGTCACTTACGAAAGTGAGATCTGATAAAGATAATAAGATAAATATTTTTGGTATTCTTGATATATAGATTGGAAAATAAAGATTGCAAAATAAATAGTAAACTAGAATTGTAGATTGGAAATTTATATGATATAAAGTAGACCCGGGGGCCATAGGTTTCACTAGTGGCTTCTCTCAAGATAGCATGGTGGGTCAACAAATTACTGCCGAGCAATTGATAGAAAAGCGCATAGTTATGATGATATCTAAGGTCATGATCATGAATATAGGCATCACATCCGTGACAAGTATACCGAAACGATTCTGCATCTACTACTATTACTCCACACATTGACCGTTATCCAGCATGCATCTAGAGTATTAAGTTCGTAAGAACGGAGTAACGCTTTAGGCAAGATGACATGATGTAGAGGGATAAACTCAAGCAATATGATATAAACCCCATCTTTTTATCCTCGATGGAAACAATACAATATGTGCCTCTCTGCCCCTGATGTCACTGGGAAAGGACACCGCAAGATTGAACCCAAAGCTAAGCACTTCTCCCATTGCAAGAAAGATCAATCTGGTAGGCCAAACTATGCTGATAATTCGAAGAGACTTGCAAAGATATCAAATCCTACATATAAGAATTCAGAGAAGAATGAAATAATATTCATAGATAATCAAGTTCATAAACCCACAATTCATCAGATCTCGGCAAACACACCGCAAAAAGAGTTACATCGAATATATCTCCAAGAAGATCGAGGAGAACTTTGTATTGAGATCCAAAGAGAGAGAAGAAGCCACCTAGCTAATAACTATGGACCCGAAGGTCTGTGGTAAACTACCCACACATCATCAGAGAGGCTATGATGTTGATGTCGAAGCCCTCCATGATCAAATCCCCCTGCGGCGGAGCGCCGGAAAAGGCCCCAAGATGGGATCTCATGGGTACAGAAGGTTGCGGTGGTGGAAAAGGTGTTTCGTGTCTCTCCCCGAAGTTTTCAGGGTATGAGAGTATATATAGGTGAAAGAAGTAGGTCGGCGGAGCTGCGAGGGGCACACGAGGGTGGGGGCGCGCCCTCCTGCCTCGTGGCTTCCTCACTACTTCCTTGACATCCACTACAAGTCTGCTGGATTGCGTTTGTTCCAAAAACGATCCTCACGAAGGTTTTATTCCGTCTGATATTCCTTTTCTGCGAAACACTGAAATAGGCAAAACAACAACAATTTACAGTGGGCGTTCGGTTAATAGGTTAGTCCCAAAAATAATATAGAAGTGCATAGTAAAGCCCATTAAATATCCAAAACAGATAATATAATAGCATGGAACAATAAAAAATTATAGATACATTGGAGACGTATCATTCTTCAACCATTGGTGTAGTACGTACAACTATTTTTTTGGTATTTTGTGTTTCCTACCCATAACTAAAGATAGAAAACAAGAGCACAAAATAAAAACTACTTACTGATAAAGCAAACAAGCACACACGAGAATATTCACCCCACGCTATAACTCCCCGACAATGGCGCCAGAAAAAGGTCTTGATAACCCACAAGTATAGGGGATCAATTGTTGCCTCTTTTGATAAGTAAGAGTGTCGAACCCAACGAGGAGCTAAAGGTAGAACAAATATTCCCTCAAGTTCTATCGACCACTGATACAACTCTATGCATGCTTAACGTTCGCTTTACCTAGAGCAAGTATGAAACTAGAAGTACTTCGTAGGTGTAACGGGATAGGTTTGCAAGAATAGAAAGAGCACGTAAATGAAAACTAGGGGCTGTTTTAGGTAAATAAGCAATAAATTTAGTATAGAGAGTGTGAAAAATGGTGGTAGGAGTTGCGAAATTGTCCCTAAGCAATTGACTACCACTACAAAAAAAGACACATCCGTGACATTTTGGGCCGAATGGATTGTTTTCTGCCATACCTATGACACTTCTATGATGATAATTGTGACAAAACCTGGTATCATCATAGATGTGGTGGGGTCCTACTGCTATGACAAAAAATCATGACAAAAAATGGGATTTTCGTCCTGGGCGGGCCGGAGACGTAGCTGCATGACATTCTTTGGGTCATCCATGACGGAAAAAACCATGGTAGAAGCGAGGGCGAGAAAAATATCAGGGTGTTCCCGGTTACGGTGGGTGGTCGGGGCCGAGCGATGTGCGTTTCTCTCATACACGCACGCGCGTGGGTGCGAGTTGTTGGGCTCTAACTGAACCCGAGCGATTGCGCTGCAGGCTACGCGTTACTGAACCCTAGCGACCGATCGATGGCTGTTAACTGAAACCGATCGAGCAATTCCTTCGCTACTGCTGCTAACTGAAGCCAATCGATGCTGCCTCTGGATGAATAGTGAGCGTTGCTGGGGGGTTTGGATGAACAGTTCCCGGTGGGGGTGGATGAACAGGACCTCGTGGTGTTGCCTCTGGATGAACAGGACCCCGATCGATCGAGCCGGTTGGGGCTGGATGAACAGGACCCCGTGGAGGCCAGGATGAACAGGACCACCCCGTGGAGGGCAGGATGAACAATAGACGGTGGAGGGTAGGATGAACACACTACAAAAAAATACACTCCCGTGATGATATGTGTATGTCACAGTAGGTCGCTTTTTTTGTCATGCATGTACATCCATGAGAAATTTATGACAGAATCAAGATAGTCATACCTATGCTATCGTAGAAGTGTTCCATGACATTACCAAAATTATCATCACAGAAGTGTCCACTTCCATGACGAGAAATCACGCGTCACAGAAGTGCTTTCGTAAAGGGTGAACGACACGTGGCATCCACTGTAACGGAACGCCGTTAAGCTATCGGGTCGGGTTTTGGATCCGATGACCCGTTAACAGCCCCGACCAATTGGAAATTTCCATGTGTAAAATTCTTATTGGCCGGACGAAACATGTGTCAGCTCGTCAGTGGGTCAAATAGGCGCCTATGATACGTCGACATGTGGCACAGCCCAACATAGGCCCATTCCTATGAAAAGGCCGGCTCGTTTGACTTGGTCAAAAGCTGGCGGGCCGGCCCATGGAAAGCCTGTTAATGGCCTGTTCGCATATAGCCCATTTACAACCCACTAACCCAAGGCCTGTTATGACCTATCCGGATTAGGCCCAGTAGCGTCATCTGGGCCATCCAATATGATTCCAGCCCATTTTCACTTCTGGCCCATGTATGGCCCATGACGTCTTTTGGCCCATATGAGGCCCTATGTAACTCTTGGCCTATTAACGGCCCGTGGTGAAACTGGCCCGTAATGAACAGTGTATCACTTTACACCCATTAACGACCCGTGGTGAAACTGGCCCGTAATGAACAGTGTATCACTTTATACCCATTAACGGCCCGTTATTCCGTTGGGCCGTTTCCAGCCCATGTTATCTTTCGGCCTTCTCAGAGCCCATTTATTCTTGGGCTCATTTCTAGCATTCGTTTACTTACGGCCCGTTACTGTCATTTTCTACTTGTGGGCCAAATTCAGCCCATGGTTACAGTCGACCCGTTTGTGGCCCGTTAATACATTGGGCCGTTTTCATAGCGTCATCAAATACGGCCTATTAATGATGGCCCGTTACGGTCGGCCCATGAACGGACGATTCCAACTCTAGACCATTTACGGTCATAATGCGGCCTGTTATTGGCCCATGTTTGGCCAATCGATCATACGGCCCGTATAAGGCCCATTGATGATACGCCCCGTAGAAGGCCTACTGTTTCTACAGCCTGTAAAAGGCCCACTGTTTCTACGGCCCATAGGAGGCCCAGTGTCACTACAGTAAATATTACCCCATGGTTTATTGTGGCCTATTTTTAAAAAATAGGTTCTTGCAGCCACTAGTTAACCGCGGAAAAAGAACTGCAATGACTACAATCAAACAAATAAACAAGACAACAAGGAAATAAATAAGCAAGCAACTAACGCTAGGCTATCACGGCTATTACACATATTACATCCACTCGGCATCAAAGTTTGCCACCAGTGCAAATATAGGGAACAAAGCAGCATATCATATACACTGGCCGTCAAAATTGGCCACCAGTGCAAATAAACGCGGCAGCAAAACAAGAGCATAACTGAAACAACTTCAGAACAGCTCAAGAAACGTTATCCTGGGTATCCACCATGCTAGCAATAAGCTTAGCAAGCTGATTAGCTTTGTCCTGTTTGGCGCTAAAATCCTCCAACGCTTGATGTTGCACCAGAAAGTATGCATCTGAATGCTCCAGAGACTTCCGCAGTCCTTCCGCTTCTTGTCGCAGCATAGCTGATCGATGTCTTTCAGCTTGTAGTTGAGACTCAAGAAACCGAACTGATTTAGACAGTGAGTTTGAATAGCTTGTGCAAGCGGTAGTGGCCAGTAACTCCAACAATAAACCAAGACAGGGTGTGTCACTATCCTGAACCTTATCTGCATTACTTCCTTTACCGTTGCTTAATAAGGCACTCTTCCCCAATATTCTGTCAGCATTCTAAAAGAAGAAACAAGCAGACACATAACAAGTTTAGCATGTACTACTATATGAAACTCATTTCGGTGAACCAGTTCATTAGTAAGGTGGACGGGATTAAACTACCAAGTCTTCTATTGCCAAGTACCAGTACATAATAAAAGCATCAAACAAACATATATCTATGTCCTATGGTAGCAATGGAATCTTAAATTAAAACAATTGTTCTTCAGGTTTAGGCACTTGTTCTACATGAACAGAGTATAGTAAAACGCAAGAATATAATACTTAAAAATAGAAAATGAGCTCATAGACCTTACCACATTCTTGGTTCGGGACCAGTACAGAACAAGGCGTTCCCAGTCATCGTCCAGTAAATGTGTCTCATGAGAACATAAGGGAATTTGATGAGTTTCTTTGCCGGTGAAGTACATTTTCTTCAGGTAATTCCGATACTGCCACCAAGCATTCTTGAAGATACCAGAGGTATTAGCACAGGTTACCTCATCCTGAGTTTCCAAATCGGTCCTTCTCTATAGAGAAAAATGTGAAAATTTGCTGTATTATAACCATCATGGAGGTAGGATGTATGGGACGAAGCAAAGTAATTTCCATGAATAACATTACTTACACATAACTCCAGGACAAACACCTGCAACTGGCATTTTCCTTCATCTTCAGTATAATATTTCCAAGATGGGAAGATACGCACATACGATTTAACAACATCAAATGCGATAGATGCTAAACTATGACTAGCTGGTTGTGCTTCCTCCACAGGAATAGGCGTACTAACTAGTGGAGTTGGGGTTCGCCGTGATAGTACTGGCCCTTTGGGCACTGGAGCTGCCTTACTAACTGCTCTTGTTTGGGAGCTCTGTGGTGGAGATGATGCTGTGTCAACAGGAACTGGGTTACTATCGGCTGGGGTTGGGGTTAGATTGGGTGAAGCTGGTTCTCTGTCCATCGTAGTAGGGGTACAATCTGCGAGAGTTTGGGTTATGTGTGGTAGGGCTGGTTCTTGTGCATGTACAACCGGGTTGCTATCTCCACCAAGAGGTAGCACTGTTTTATTTGAAGACCGTGTTTTTAGTCCGCTAGATACTAGCATCACCCGCTCCAATTCAAATGGCTGATAAACAGGAAACATAGTTGAATGTACAGACATTGTATGAGAGACAGATGCAATAGATAGTGTGGAAAAAAGAGGGCATGAAATAGTTGACATGTATATTGTTTAACTAAATGTCACGACCGGGTTTTCCAGACATAAATTTCCAGAAAAGACCGTCGTGCTCATCAGCCCCAGGATTACTGTTAGCTGATGAGGCTCCAACTTGATACAGAAATCCCAAGCAAAATACAAAATATGTTGTACAAGACCATTGTGGCCTATGAGTACATCAAATGGTTTTCTAGTGGTCGATGGCGGAAGCGGTTTGTGAAACATCAGTGTCTATGGGACTCCATTTCCCACGGGAACAGCTGACCAGGTTAACTCCTATCTTCGCGAGGCTGCTATCACCGTTGCTTAGGCCTCGAGGCTGTCATCGTCACGCTCCTCTCCAAGCAGAAATCTGGCCAAGACAATAGCCAGGGCAAGCCAGTGAGTACTTTGAATGTACTCGCAAATATTATGAACACTAGAATAATATAATTGATAATCATGCACTGAAATATTCTATGATCACATCGTCAGTCATAAATAAAACATCTTTTATGCATGCAAGCAGGTTATTTTCATGCAACATGAATAAGCAGTAATAGAGTGGGAAATAAAATGACGCAGTCGGGCGTCTGAGCGACACCACATAAAGGGCTTTAAAAGAAATGCCACAGTCGGGCGTCTGAGCGACACCACATAAAGGGCTTTAAAAGAAATGCCACAGTCGGGCGTCTGAGCGACACCACATAAAGGGCTTTAAAAGAAATGCCACAGTCGGGCGTCTGAGCGACACCACATAAAGGGCTTACAAGATAAATAATCTCAATGAATAACCAGGAGGTAGAACCGTCCAGGGATACTCGATAATATAAATAATGCAACGGGTTAGTCCATCACAAGATAATAAATCATAATCTTCACAAGTCACAAGTCACGGTCCAAGTTCTGGTTTAACAATCTCTCCTCCAAAGACCGACACTAAGACCAACACTTGACCCATCCCAGACTGTAATCCTTAACCATGGACACGGCTATTCGAATAGGTTTAATCTCTGCAGAGGCTGTACTCTTTACCCACGAGTAACGGATTTCCTTTAGTCCATCGGGACTAATTCCGTCTACGGCCTTTTAGTTGAAAACACGCCTAACTTGCACACACCAGCTTAACTCACCGGTGTCTGGAATCACCCACGACACCTTTAAGCAAAACTCTAAGTGGGGAGGCTACAACCTCGCGTAGCATGGGATCAAATTTATATCGCGCGCTCTAAGGGGTGGCCTCCCCTCTCGGTCCCAACCGGAAACACCCATGCCCCCGGACCAGGTGGCATGCCTACCGGCTACAACCGATATCTTCCACCATGGTCTCTCTTTACGGTGTGTGCTTGAAAGGGGTTGATGATTTACTGAACCATACCCTACCTGCGGCAGGGACGAGTGGTAGTACGAGGCAACTAAGGGGGTTACTGGAACAAGACTCGATCTGTGGTCGACTCAGGAGGTTTATAAGTTCCCTGCATGACATGTATATCAAATATATTTCAACCGAAGAAATCACCACTCAATGTACCTTACCATGCCATACCGGACATAACCGTCCCGACAGGGACGGGCGACAAGCTCACGCCTACCCAAGGCCGAGGCTTTCCCGGATTCCTTTCCGGCATGCATGCAAGGCACATGAGGATGATTACCATCACAATAATATTCATTTCCAACAGCAAGGAAATCACTAATATGCTTCTATGCAAATGATCATGTCACATGAAATAACAAGTCCTCCGAAATAAGGTGGTGTTATAAACGTGTCAACTAACACACCAAAAATATTATTCCGGGGTTCAGAATGCTTGCCTTTAATGGTGTGGAGAGGTGGGGGTGCTCTCCAAAATTTTTGAAAGCTTCCTTCTCTCCCAAAAATCCTATTTCCAAAAATATGCAAATAACACATATTTCAAAAACAGTACAAAAAAGTTGTTTGGAAAATTTTCAAATAAATCTTAAAATAAACTAGACATTATTTGAGAGATGTAGGAAAAAGAATCAATTCATTTGGAGTTATATTTAAAAAGTTATAGACAGTCAAAGTTGTGGTCAAAATCTGTTTTTAAATAAGACAGAAAAAGAAAAACGTTTCAGAGAGGAATACGCTTTCGAAGCGGGAGAGACATACGGGGTGGATTACGCCTTCACTTAAACACGTGGACGGCGCGGTGAGACACTGATAGTGGGTCCAGGAAGTCCCACTAGTCAGGTTTGACTAGTCTCTCTTTCCCCCTCCTTCCTCTGTCCCGAGCGGAGGCGGAGCTCAGGCGATCATCGCCGGTGACTGGCAGCTCTTCGCGGGGCCCCGAGGGCAGGGATGGATCCGCCACTCCAGTGCGGTCCCCCGGTGGTTGCCAGGCCGGTGGGGACGGAGGGAGCTGCCGGCGGCGAGCTTCGCGGCGGAGATGGTTTCGGGGGCGGAGTGAAAATTCTCCCGCAGTGAGCCCCGATCGAAATCGAGTAGTGGGCATGGTTCACGGGAGGATGAGGAAGCTCTTGGTGGAGAGAACGGAGAGGGGGAGGCCCTGGTGGTGCCGGAATGGCCGGGGCAGTGGCGGCGGCCGCGGTTGCCGGATATGAGGAAGGAGGCCTCCCCGGGTCGATTGGCTGACAATGGGGGTCCTCGGGAGGTGGCTTGGGACTGCCTGCGTGCGGAGATGAACTCGGGGCTCCTTAAATAGGTGAGGCAAGGCGGTTCCGCGGCGGCCGTGGATAAGCTCTCCGGCGACCGCCATTCTGTAGCTTGCAGGGCAACGTGACGTGGCCGGGGATGACGACAGGAGTGGGCACTGCTCCAGGGGCGAGCTGGCGAGCGGGAGTGGCTTTGGCGGCGCCGACCGTGGCAGAGGCGCGCTGCGGACGCCGGTGTGCCGCCAAAAGCTCTGTCGGCGTCGCTGTAGGCTGCCAGGGCGGCTTGGCGTGTTGCGGTGAGGGGGGGAGCGCGTGGCGTGGTGCTCCAGAGCGGGCCAAACCGTGGGGGCCAGCGTGTCGGCTCGGCGCACGGGTTGTGCAATACGCGCGCTCTGGGCGCGTCCCGTGCACGCACTAAGTGTGCTCGACGAAATGCTAAAGCATGCTAGAGGTCGCAGTTGAGGCTGGGTAGAAACAGGTCTAGGTTTGGGCTTGCAAGGAGATCAGTGGACAAGCTGGTTTGGTTGGGGGATCAGGTTCACAGTGCAAACCAAAAATTCGTGCCAAAACAGATCCTGCTCATAAGGTGTTTGGCAAAATGTCAAGGGCACTTAGGCAGGTCTTGGAGTGGCCAAAAACTCCAGATGGTGGCCTCTTTAGATGAAAGGGAGAGTGGTGAGGTTAGTTTGTGAAAAGCACAAACTTGTTAGTGCAAGTTTTGCAAAACTTCAATTCTGGACAGGAAATAAATGACATTATTTCATGAACCAAAAATAATCCAATGGGTGCATGCTCCTGGATTTAGGGGTTTGGTAGGGCTGTCTACAAGTGGGAGAAAGCACAAGATCATTGGAGCAAAATTAAATGGGGTTGTAGTAGAAATCACAAGGCTGGACCAGAATGAAAATGAGGTTGATTCACTCAAATTTTTCAAATAACATCACTGGGTTTTTGCATAAAGTTGAATCATATGCTACTACCAACATCCCATAATTTTGGTGGAGGCCAGAAAGAAATATTTAAATGGGTTGTAGTGCAAATTGCACTCTGGACCAGAGAAGAAAAATTGAGTGTAGAGATCAAAATATTTCATGAATAAAATATATTTTTGCATAAAAGTGATTTAAAAACATCACATGACATCTCCAAATTTTGGTTGGAATTTTAAGTGAATTTATCAAATGGTTGTAGTTCAAATATGGCCATATAACCTTGAAAAACCATTTTTCAAGAAAGTAAAGATCAAGCAACTTAATTATTTAATTAGTTATATTAAATAAGGGAAAGTTTCTCTTGAGAGATTAAATATGTCCAATGACATATTTGAAAAGTTTTCTCTTTGGGAAAAACTCATCATAACAGGGAAGGGAATGATTTAAAAAATCAAAATGGAGCTCAGAAATTCAAAGTTTAAATTCCTGGCAAAATTTTTAATTCATTAAAACAAGGCCAAATTTTTGGGGTGTCACACTAAAACGGATAGCATGACATAATTTCACATATATGATGTCTATCTAAACTGGATAGCATAGCATAACATAATTCAAAGATATGATGAATAACTAAACAGGATCGCATGACATAATTCACCTACATGTTATCTAAGTAATCAGGATCGCATCATTTAATTCACATATGTGATTTATATGCTAAACAGAGGGCATTCAATATGATGTCTGAACTAAGAACATGGTGTTGAATATTGTGTATATGATGTCTAAACTATGCAATGCAAGACACTGTATGCATGATATGAATAGTATAACCGTGCCAAGTTAGAGCATACACCTCAGTGGGGGAATAGGACTGGTCATCTATCTCTGAATCCATCTCTAAGGAGCTATCGGGACCCAACAAGAGATCTGCTTCGACAGGTAGCACTGTCTTCTCTGAAGGCCTTGTTTTCACTCCAGATTTTTCCATCTCCCACCCAAATGGCTGATTCACAGGAAGAGTAGTTTAATGTACAAACATTGTCGACAAATGGAAATGTAATGAAGAAAAGGAAGGGCAAGATATCATTCAAATATATGATGCCTGGTTAAACAGGATGGCATTGCACATTTCACATATATTATGGCTGGCTAAAAGACATGAGACTGCATAATTCCCATATATGATATAGAAACTAAATATGTGGCATTACAGAACATGTCTAAACTAAGCAGATGACATATATGATGTCAAAAGTAGGCACTGCAAGGCAACATATGCATGATATGACTAACATCATCATGCCAAGGTAGAGCAAACACCTTGGGGGGTAAATAGGAGTGGTTAGTGGCGTCCGACTCCGCCTCAGAACAAATATCTTCCTCTGGATTACAATCTGGAGAGGGGTGGGGACGGTTTGCCATTGAACCCACCATGGAGCGATGTCTGCATGACATTGTATTGCCGCGCAAAACTCTTCTCTTTTTCTCTACATGTTCAGCATGACTGTGTACAATATCTGACATGCATACGAAAAAAATATGGTGAGATTATGTAAGGAGAGCATGCAGAAATTTAGAGTGATGGTAACAACCAGTGGATCGATGTTTTTCCGTTGAACCAAAATAGCCCTAATGGATCGACGTGAGTGTATAGTAATAAGTGATGCAACAACTGTACAACCTCTTTGCCATAGCCGTGTCGACCTCAGCATCATTGGGTTGGTCGCTAAAGCAGTTGAGGCAGAGGTGGCTGTCGAAGGTGTGGAGGAAGATCTGAGGAATCTGTAGACGGCGTCCAGGGCACTGCTCTGTTGTGATGGATCATTCTGTCGTTGGAGCAGCTCCGGTGAGCCGTAAGACGTCAAGGCTGAAGCAGCACAAGACAGACATCGTCAATCTCAAGTGGGATTCTAATAGCATTTCCAATAGATGATGTAAAATGGATGTAAAATTAACATCACCAAAAACCACCTAACTACAATAGATGAGGTAAAAACTGTTGACTTTGAACTTAACTGTCGAAACAGAAATTTACTGTGGAATCTGAATGCTACTATTGAAACTGAACGCAATGGTAGTAGAGAGGCACTTGACATGTAGTTTAGGGAGGGCCTGTAGTTCATCTTCAACCTGCACCCCCTGAGCCGCCACCCACCACCGGCCGAACCGCCGGCCCCAGCGCCGCCTCGCCGCCCCGAAACAACTCGCCACCGCCGCCCCGGCCAGCCTTCTAGGCCCCCCGCCCCCCACCCTGAACCTAAGATAGATAGTGGGGTACCTCTCCGGCGAGCCCCCGTCCCCGCTGCGGGTTGTTCTTCCTTAACTCCGGCGAGCCCCCCCAACCCCTGAAAATCGACTGACCCAAAAGTCGATTCAGTCGACTGAAGTGTGGCTTAATCGGAGAAGAGCAGCAGCACGAGCGAGGGGGAGAGCAGCAACAGCTGGGCGAGCGAGCGATCGAGCGAGAGCCGGAGCAGCAGCAGCAAATCCGGCTGGTATGGACGCCGCCGCTGAAGGGGCCTCGCACTGGGGGAGAGCCGCCGTGGAGATGTCGCCTGCAGCGCCGGCTTCAAGGTAGCCTCTCCATGGGGGTGCGGATGGAGCACCATCGGCGCTGGGAGGTCGAGTTAAGGAGAAGGTGCGATGCGATGAGTGTACAACCTCTTTGGTGGCGCCGAGTAGGCCTCGGCTTCGTCCGAGGAGTCGGTGAGGATGTTGCGGTTCCGGTGGAGCAGGTTAAGGCGGCACTGTGGGGATGGAGCAGCCGTGATAGACGAGGCGATCGTCAGAGCAGCTCCTTGGAGGTGGAGGACGGGGCAGCTGAACCGGCGGGACGGCGAGATGGACGACGGATCCTCATCCGGGGAGGTGGATGAGGGACGTCGAGCTGTTGCGGTGGACGACGCCGTCGGGGAAGAGCCTCCGGCTAGGCAGCGGTGACATGGCGGACGGAGGAGGGTGGGGTTTCACGGCTGGAGTGGAGAGGTTATGGCGGCCTGGGATTTCGAATGGCGAAAAGGGGGTGATGGGAGGGGGTGAAGCATGACTTAGGAACACGCTTGTCCAAAATGTAGGGTGTGTTACAAAAGTACCCCCCACCGATTTGAACTAGCGGCGCTTTCGGCTCAGGGTTAGAAGGGGGATTTCGCCTGTCGGGATTTGGCAGCTGGAGGGAGTTTTCGCGCGCAATGTAATTTCGGGATAGCAAGGCGCGGGTTGTGAAGGCGCCAGTTTTGGGAGCACGATATCTGAATTTTCGGGATATAACAAGACGCGGGTTGAATTTCAGGGACAAGCCTAACGTGTCGTAATATTGTACTTGTATGTACCAAATCAATTCGCACTTCCCTCAACCAAAAAGAAAACAAAAAAAATAAAACTATTCACACCACACAAAGAGAGAGTCTTGCCCCGTTTTACTATACAAATGCTATTCAAAGCTACTCCCTCCTTCCATCTATATAGGGCCTAATGCGTTTTTCGATGCTAACTTTGACCAAATATTAGAGCAATGATATATGACTTGCAACTTACACAAAGCACACCGTTAAATTCGTCTATGAAAGGTTCTTTCAATGATATAATTTTCACACTGTGCATGTCATGTACTATTAATCTTGTCAATAGTCAAAGGCGGTATTAAAAATCTCATTACGCCCTATGTAGATGGAAGGAGGGAGTATGAATCCATGTTATGTCCGATTAAATTTTTTCGCTTGCTGTATAATGCATGTAACCTACTCATACCAACATTTTAGTGCATTCCAAATGTCTATACTTCCGCTGCAATTCGAACTAAATTTGAATTCGTTTCTCTATTTCAATAAGAATCTACAATCATGATTGTTGCCAACTTCAACCATCAAAGTTTCCTTGCTATCCGCCAGATATAAATCAGACGACCTATAATGCAGGATGGCAGGCACACCATCATCAGCAACTCCGTTTTTATAAGAGTAGAGATAAAATATATTAAATGTAGTATACCATGTTCATAACCACATCCGTTGGTTTTAAACCCTATCATAAATTCTTCAAATATTTGAATTCGCTTTTTATAATGAAGTATATATGATCTCTATTCATCTTTTACACCCACACAACCCTCTTATCTTTGTAGCTAGCGCTAACTTTCTCTTGTGCATGCACCCTCCCTCAGCATTCTCTAGCTCCATCACGCAAATTCGTGTTTTCACTTTAGGTCGTTCACCCACGGAGTGTGTAGGCCCCCAGCTCCTTGTTTACGGCACACATCGATCGATATGCCTCTCTAGCCAGGTGTGCCTAGCACAAACACAAGCTTCCCCTCTTCTCTTGTCACCGTCCATGCCTCACTCCCACCACTCTTTTCATCGTTCTCGTACTCGCACACTCCTCCCCCTCGATATAGTACGCCTCTTGTACCACCTCCTACATGCACCCCTCTCTCTCTATCCTTCTCCTCGTGCCGCATTTGCTTCTAACACACACATGCATGTATACCGATCGATTTCCAACATATACCTAGATCGACTTTAACTACCCCCCCATCGATCGACGTACCTCACAAGTTATGTCTCTCCTTTCTCTTACAAAGGGTGATTGATCTTCCTATGTAGTTACGTCTGCTTACCACAGCCACATCGTCCCCCTCATCCTTCGTGCATGCCTCCTGACCCGTCTCTCACACGCACGTGCACAGACAACAAGCAACCATCTCCTCTCTTATTGATATTGCAGGCGTGCCCTCCGTTTGTCTAGCAAGCCTATCCCACCATTTGTTAGAAGCAACTCCACTACCACCCCCTCCAACACTCTAGCTCTGTCTCTCTCCCAACCTTATTCATCTCCTGCACATATGCATGGATGCCGATCGATCTCCCTTAATACATGAGGCAGATCGATCTCCTTAATACATTTGGTAGGCCTCTCTCCTCCTCCACACATATACCAGCCATTGTACCTCTATAGTTAATTGGGCCTCCCTCTTCCCCCACCACACACCGATAGTCGAGCGCTGCAGGTAGGTATCCATGCCACAGAGACAAACTGCACATGTCCCATCTCACATTCCAGTAGGCCAGCCACTCTATATCTTTGACGTGGGCACACACAAATTCGATGGCACTCTTTATCGATTGCGCGCGCGCACACACACACATCATCCCTCTCTTCGATTCTATAGACACCTCAAGCCGATGATACCTCCACTCTCTTCTCGTGGATTTCCCCCTCTATTTATATGTTATATCCAGGACTCTATTTCACACACATTGCATATGTTAAATTTTTTGATTAACCCCCCCCCCCCCCAAAAAAACTCTCAAGAACCCACACACTATATCTCTCTAGGTTTGTGTCTCTCTCACACAACCCCACGTAGGTGGTGTACGTATACAAGAAGAGAATAGGTGCACCGTGCACGTACTCACACTTCGTGCCCAGCCACACCCGCGCGGGTACACGGTGGAGCTCATTTCATTATGAAATGGCAGCCCACGTGCTAATTTGAACGCCTGTAGCGGTTGTTTACCTAGGGAGGTCGTGTACCACACGTGCACGAAACAAAGTTTGACTTGACGCGTTGCTGCATTATTTTTAAATAAAGTTATAGCGCTCAATGGCACGTACACAGAATATAAAACGATTTTTATGGAGGAAAAGGTAGTCCGCTCTTCAGAGTATCTCACAAAAGGCTCCGGTGGCCTCTCTCTCTCTCTCACCGTTGGTCACTGATCCGGCCACATCGTGTCCGCCGGGGGAAAGGGAGTGCGGTGGCCTCTCTCTCTCACCGTTGGTCACTGATCCGACGGCATCCCGTCCGCCGGGGGAAAGGGAGTGCGGTGGCCACTCTCTCTCTCTCTCACCGTTGGTCACTGATTCGGCCGCATCCCATCCGCCGGGGGAAAGGAAGGAAGTGCATCGTTTCTCCGTTCGACGTCGCCGAGGTAGCACGTCCTGATCTGCGGTACATGCCGTTCTCTTTGACCAAGCTCCGGCGCGGCAGGGCCTACGCCACCTGCTCGCAGATTCTGCCCGCCGCCGCTCACCTAGTTACATCCCGACGACCTCCAGGTATCCCCTCCGGCCTTGCTCCACTGCCTGTTTTCCCACGTCACTGCATGTGGATCTTCCATAGTTCTTTGCCCAAAATGTAGCTCGTCCGGCGTACTTTCCATATTGCATTCTCGTCCTCACACCGTTTTAGACAAACACAACCGTGTTGTTATCTTCCCTTAGGACAAGGAATATACTTCTTTTTTGTCGTCGCATGTGTCATCAATTGTTATTGGCCAATAATTGTTTCCTTTCTACCTCTTTTTTGCAAACAGGGCTATCCATTTCACCTCATTGCTATTGCAACCTTTTGGTGAACTGCACAAATCACTTTTTTCTTAAGAGTGTTTTGTGCAGTTGTACTAAAATGTTACACGGGCAATGTCTCTACATTTCAGTGCGACTGCACAAAGGGAGACTGGTTTTGCTCTATCCTCCTCATCCAACTCCGAGCCTAATCTTCTCCAACTAGTTAGTCTTAAGAGAGACCGCAAAGGTGACCGGCTTCTATTTGTGTGTTTATCGTTTCATCAGCAGTCCTCTATTATCGTAATCACACTTGATATCTTTGGAACAGGGACACTCAGCTCTATTTTAGTTGAACTGCACAAAATGATCGGAATGTTGCATGCTCCAGACAGCTACTTTTTTTTTCCAACATGCCTTGTTGATTTAGACAGAGCTGGGGGGACGTTGCTGCCAATGAAAGCATGGATCAATTGTAATTTAACACCTTCTCACAACTTTGTCTTCATTTGTGATGTAATTATTAGCTCTGATCTGCTAATAATTGACATGCATTGGCAAGGAAGTTAGTTTTTTTATTGTTTCCGAAAGAGCATCGATGGCAAGACACGCGAAACAAAAGCTGAAAGCTCACACCATTGTGCAATTTCATGCCGTTGGAAAATTATTTGTATAGTATGTCAATTATGTAAACAAATGATGGAAGCTTGATAGCATTGCCAGATGCCTCTTCATCATCCGGGTCCATGTGCCATGCACGTAATTATACTCCTTCGTTCCTAAATATTTGTCTTTTTACAAATTTCAAACAGGCATATTTTAGAGTGTAGATTCACTCATTTTGCTTCGTATGTGTACTCCCTCCGTTCCTAAATATTCTATTCGTCCTAACAGAGATTTCAACATATTTTAGAAAGACAAATACTCCAGAGTATATTTAAGAATCGAGGGGGTAGTGCACAACCGCATGGGAGACTCAGCCCGGTCGTTGCACCGCATTAATAGTGAGTAATGAGCAGTCAAATCATAAGCCCCACCTTTCCAACTGTAAGTTGCTCTGAAGAAGCAACCATCAATACACTCTTCTTTGAATCCGCTCATACTACTCCATCCGTCACTGTTTATACAACGCGTTTCAGAAAAAAGAAAAAAGAAATCTGTGGGACCAAGGCGACTAGCGATCGGCCTAAAAAATAGCATTGGTAGTTATATCACGGCGTCTATTACTATAGGGAATAATGCGTACACACATGCATGCAGTGCTTCCACCCCGGGTACACACATGCATGCACTCCGTAGTAGTACAGTACATGGAGAGAAAATTGTAGACTTGATTGCAGTTACCACGCCCTAATTAATTGAGCATTAAACCAAACGCGTCTAAAGTCTCTCTAGTGGTGGAAATGCATTGAGAGAAATGCATCATAATGAAGCGCACCCTGTAAACTGTGACGGAGGGTGGAGTAGTATGAAGGTGCAAAACCAAGTACGCGTACTAGTACTGCGCTTGGCTCTTCGCCCCTTCATGAAGTCGAACAATGATGGTACTCCGCATGTTGGGTACTACAGTGTATGCCTCTAACAATCTGACACCTAATGGACTGATGCATGTCCACCGAGGGTAGGTTGCATTAGTCAAAAGGCGTGAGCGAGCTTCACCTTGTGCTGCAAGCTTCTCCTTGTTCTGCGAGTTGATGGGACACACCAAAAAGTAGTGCTAGTCCATACTCCCTCCTTTCTGGTTAATATGGCTTAATCTTTTTTGCGGGTAAATGAGAGAGCTTTATTCATATATAAGCATTCTTAGGACGATCAGCCAAGACACTGGTCACTAGGAAGCCAAAAAAAGAAGTAGGAAACGAGGTGTTTCATCAAGCTAGCTCTCGGCCACATTCAAAGTGCAGCAAGCACGGTTCCCACGAAGATGCGCCGCAAGGTTTGCTAACCTGTTTACATGCTGAATAACAAAAAAGAGGAAATATTACTGAGCACTATTATTTGTAACAGGATATGAGCCAGAATTAAGCGAGAATTCTGGTGAGTGTTCCATGCAATCAACTTCCATTATCACATGCGAGAACCCTCGAAGAGAACCAAATGTGTTGAAGATTGCTTTATCACATTTTAAAATTATAATAAGAGTGCAGACGCTCCTCCATCCAGTTCCTAGTAGTATCGTGTAGTATGCTTCTGGCAATCTGACACCGAATTACCTGTTGCACGTCCATCGCCTGAGCGAGGGAGAGCTTGCATTGGTCAAAAGTTTCTCCTTGTCCTGCGAGCCACCGCGCACAAGCTTCTCCCGTCCTGCAACCTTCTCCTCGTTCGGCAAGTTGACGGGACACAACAAAGTAATGCTAGTCCATGCTGCCTCCTCTCCGGTTAACATGGCTTAATTTCAAACGAGATTAATACACTGTCTGTCACTGTATATTTGTAAAAATACGGTCAGTGACTTCATAATATGCTCATTGCACTCAATATATATATTTTCTGGTGTTCATACGGTCACTAGCTCACCCTGACTGAGTATGTGTGTGCATGCACGTGTAGGTTGAGCACTTGAGCATCACCGTGTGTGTTCCGTCGTGTGCTCGGACATGCATGCATTAGGGCGTCGCGCGCGTTTTTGCGTCCATGTGTACGTGTGACTGTTGCATACACGTAGGGGGAGTACGTGTAGGGGCCACTAAGGAGTAGTCAAATCACACAGTAAGTTAGTCGGAAGAAGCAACCATCATTTCACTCTTGAATGACATGTACACAATATAAAATGGTTGATATGGAGAGAAAAAGAAAACCACTATATATACACTAGCAGGAGCCTAAGCTACAAGCCTGCTTTCTTAGGTTGCTCTCTTCACAAGCATAGAACGACGGGCCTGATCCTGCAGCTGGGGGAAGGGAACAATGTTCTGCGTAGACGCGGTCAACATCGGCGAGGGAGAAAACCCACAGTCGGTGCGTCCCAATCGGGGGTCACCGCGGTATGGGCCGATGTCGCGTCCCAAACGCCCTTCTAGCTACAGCCCGACGTCCCAGGTAGTCCATCTTCCTTTTGGAGCTGGCTTGCTCCACTGCCGTAGCTCCATCTCCATGTCGATCTTTCTCTACTTCTATCGGCTTCTACTACTATTATTCTAATCACACTTCTTCAATATCTTTGCCATCAGGGATGCTTAGGTCGATTTTAGTGGAACTCCACAAAAGCATCGTACGATCCGAGGGTGCCAGCCATCTTTCCTTCGACAGGTTCTACCTGGCCAGGAAATTAAATCATGTTTAGGGTTTAGGGTTTAAGTCGTAGTGACCCCATCAGTAGTTTTTCTTTCGTAAACGCTCTCACAACTTTTTTCTTTAGTTGTGAAGTAAATATTGGCTATGATCTGTGAATCATTGAGATGCATCAGCATGCGTGTTAGTTTTCCTTTGTATTTGATGGAATGTTGTAATGGGCCAACCTTGGAATAGGAATGAAAATGGAGTGGAAAAGTTTCCATTTTTCCGAAGAAAAAATGGAAACGGACAGAAACCAACGTTTCGTTTTGTTGGATCGCGCCATCGAGCAAAACCAATGTTTAAATCACGTTTGTCATGTTCGTGTCTCACACGGTCGCTCGGCATGCCACTCACCGCAAACTGAGTAGTATACCATAACTTTCCCGCCTGCTTATCGATGGATCGCGCCATGGAGTACTAGCACTACTGGAAGAGATTGACGAGTTGGGGGAGGACAGCTAGCTGTAGCACGGACTCCCAAGAACTTTTTACATGCATGTTGTAGCCGACTATTGCGACCTTTGAACGCGGAGCAGCCGCGTGCACCCGGAAGCGGCGCGGGCGACTCTCTCTCGGCCGGCGAAAATGAGAGGTCGCGTCCGCTCTAGCCAGGCATGAATGCGGCACTGACCGTTTCGGGCGGGAAGCACGCGCGGGTGATGAAGAGGGTTCGGGTTGGTCAGGACCGACCGTGGCAGCGGTCCGGACGTGCGCAAACAAGAGATGTTGTACGTTAATATTGCTGCGTATATAATTAACAACGTAAATAATGTGCCAGTTGGACATATATGGTTGGAGATGGAGATATATAAGCGGGAGCCTTAGCGCTTGTTCGCTAGGGTTTGCACTCTCCACACACTCGCCGCACTACATATATGTTACACGCTGGAGGCTCATCGTTCATTTGCTAGGGTTTGCTATATTCACAGTCTCTCACCCTCTCTTCACCAGATCTAAACAAGACTGCGTTGGCCTCTTGTCTCTCTCCCCCCCTCACAGCTGTCGGAGGAGGCGTCCGTATCCCGTCGCACCGGGAAGGGGAGGAGGTGCAGCGTTCACTCTATCGCCTTCGGCGAGGGAGGCAATCCACTGCCGGCTACGCTGTTCTCTTTCACCCAGTGCCTGTGCGGGAGGGCCACCGACCCCTTCTTCCTCGCTGCCGTACGTAGTGTGGGCAGATCCGGCCTCCCGCCGCATGCCTTGCCACATCCCGACGACCCTAAGGTATAAGTTTCTTTGAAACCGTCGTTGCTCTAGCTGCATGTGGATCTTTTTCGATCTATAGTCGATTCTAGGTCTTGGTTCAAAGAGGAAATAAGGGTGCGGTGGGCTGGAGCAAGAATCTAGGACGTGGTTCAATGAGGAAAGGAGGGGCGGAAAGTAGTATAGACTGGCTATCCAGCCGCTTTGTAGGTCGAAAAGGGAAAAATGGGGTAACCTAGTACACACATCTGTAAGGAACCGATCTCTTTGTTTAAAAGGGAAAGAAACTGGGGGGTCGGGTAGTTTGTGCACGACTAGATTTGCTGCCCTCACATAGGAAGAAGGTTCAAAGAGAACAAATATGGGACCAGCGCATATATGCTGCTGGGCTACATACTCTACATCACCCATTTATACGTGTGGACGCACATGGTGCTGGCATGTCCCATGCAGCTATTTTGCTGTTGTTAATCTAAGAATGCCGCCGGAAAATTGAAGCAATGCCACTGTTAAAAGTAATTACATTTTTTAACGAATGTTGTTTCAAGAGAATGTCTCTGTTAATATGAATCAATGCAACCGTTTTAAATAAATGATGAATTGAAGCTATTGTATTGCTGTCTTTTCCCATTAAGTAGTGAACAAAAATGGGACCAACCCAGACATGATGCTTGTTGCTTTCTTATAACAAATTCAGCACCACCCCCTTTATAAGCCAGTAATTGATGCCACTCTCAAAATTAACTACTGATCTGTTTTAAGAGAATTTCTCTGTTAATATGAATCAATGCAACCGTTTTAGAAATGCTATTGTCCTATACTTTGTTTTCCATCAAGATAATGTAGATTCTTCTTTTTGTGGCCGCATGTGTCATCCTCCTTTATTGGCCAGTAATTGTTTTCTTTTTTGCCTCTTAAAACAGGGATATCTATTCAACTTGTTGCTATAGAAAACTTAAATGTCACACCGGCAACTTTGCTTGATTTCAGTGCAACTGCACAAAACTTGATTGGATTTCCTATTCGTGTTGGTAGATTCATATTTTATCTTGGTCGTCTCATGAAAGGTCAGTACAGGCCTTCATCCACATGATTGTGCAGTGTGCTTTGAGATGTTGTGCTACTTGTATTGGTACTATTTTAAATAAATGATGAATTGAAGCTATTGTATTGCTATCTTTTCCCATTAAGTAGTGAACATAAATGGGACCAAGCCAGACATGATGCTTGTTGCTTTGTTACAACAAATTCAGCATCACCCCCTTTATAAGCAAGTAATTGATGCCACTCTCAGAATTACCTACTGAATCTTATTTCAAAACTGCAACACTTGTTAGGGATTGGCGGGATTGCCATTTTTGTGGCCGCATGTTTCATCCTCCTTTATTAGCCAGTAATTGATTCCTTTTTTGCCTCTTGTTAAACAGGGATATCTATTCAACTTGTTGCTATTGTGACATTCTGCTTCGCTACACGAAACACTTTGCTTGATTTCAGTGCAACTGCACAAAACGAGATTGGATTTCCTATTCGTGTTGGCAGATTCGTATTTTATCGTTGTTGGTCTCATGAAAGGTCAGTACAGGCCTTCATCCACATGATTGTGCAGTGTGCTTTGAGATGTTGTGCTACTTGTATTGGTACTGTTTTAAATAAATGTTGAATTGAAGCCATTGTATTGCTGTCTTTTCCCATTAAGTAGTGAACAAAAATGGGACCAACCCAGACATGATGCTTGTTGCTTTGTTACAACAAATTCAGCATCACCCCCTTTCTAAGCTAGTAATTAATGCCACTCTCAGAATTACAGTGTTTTACAAATGGTACTATCCTGCTTTGTAGTTCTTTCTACATGTTTAACCAAGGTATTGTTAAGATAATGTATCTGTTAAAATGAGTCAGTCGCATTGTTTTAGGAATGATACTTTTCGGCTTTTTCGCTCTTTATACATCTTGAAACAAGGCATTGTTAAGATAATGTCTCAGTTAATATGAATGAATCACACTGATTGAGAATTGCTACTCTCCTGCTTTGTTTCCCATTAAGATAAGGTAGGTCAGTAGATGTTTTTCTTCTGGGAGTACAAGTCATCAACCGTTATTTCTCAGTAATTGTTTCCCTTATACCTTTTGTTGCTTACAGGGATATCAAAATTAAAGCTCGGTTTTATTCCGACTTTGATTTTAGTTCAACTGCACAAAAGGAGCCAATGTGTCCAAGGCAAACTGCTGCATTACTGGGTCCAGTTGGTCGTTCCACTTTGCAGAAAGAAGCAGTCACTGTTTGCGCTACATTACAGAAGGAATGACCGAGAAGCTTTACAGAGTATTATTAGACACCGGTGACAAGACTAGTCTGCAGAGACCATTGGCAATTTAACAACACATGGAGTGCCTCCACGGTCATAGGCATTACATATTTTGAATGGGAAAAGCTTGTCAAAGTTTAATCATTGATGTTAGCAAGAAGCAACAGGACTCCACGATCATAGGCATTACATATTTTGAATGGGAAAAGCTTGTCAAAGTTTAATCATTGATGTTAGAAAGAAGCGACAGGACTCCATGATCATAGGCATTACATATTTTGAATGGGAAAAGCTTGTCAAAGTTTAATCATTGATGTTATCAAGAAGATGTTAGTTTAATATATTGGAGTTGGAAAACCTTGTCAAAATTTGCTCATTGATGTTAGCCAGAAGCGTCGAGTGTTTTTTCCTATTCCTGTGTTCAGTTTAGAAGTAGATAGTTACTCTGCTGAGATATTCCTGTGTTAAGAGTTTGTTCTGAATATTGTCTATGTAATGCCAGGCCTTGTGTTTGATTGCAAAGTTGAGCTTGGAATGTTGTGGCATGCGGCATCACGAGCTGTTCACCGTGCCTCCTGAGAATAATGCTTCGTATTGGTTTGCATGTGGATCTAATGCCAGTGATTTGCTTGTTAAGAAGATCATGCTCTTCTGTTGTTTCCGTGCTTAAGAAGTTCATCGTCTGATGTTTCATTCATAGCCTATGCGACAAGTCGGGTTGGTTAGACATGAAACCATATGATCTTCCGACCAACTCATGATATTAGGCCGTGATTGGATCGTCGTTTTCCAACCAATACCGCTTGTAAAACTGATGCTTGTAAATTAAAGTAGATGGTCTCGGGCGAAGGCACTTGGTTGGTCGATTTCGACTAGTAAAATATCGGAAGTACTTGACACATGATAAAAACGCCGAACGACACTCAGACGATTTCTAATCTAGCCGTTAGCTACTGTTTCAGCCTTGCCCATGGATGGCATGATACGCACGTCGTGCATGTATCGTCTAGTAATGTCGTCCATATAGCAGTGCTCGTAAAATATACACTGGTCTCTCAACTTACACGCGTAACCCGCTGGTTTTACATACAGACCTCGGGCCCTCGGTTTCATTACGCCTGTATTTTACGCGTTGTTTTCGATGACGAGTAAATTACACTTGTATGTTAATAAAGGTTTGAAATAAACCAGAGCTCCCAAGTGCGGCCTTACCGTTTCATGCCGTCTCAGTTTCTCGAAGGTGCTCATAGGTGTCCGATGATCCTGGCTTCCTGAATGAGTAGCGGGCGCTGTATCAGACCATCCATAGGGCCCGCAAGGCCCTCTCCGTTGTCCTTCGAGTTGTTGCGCTCGCCGTGGCGCCGAGCATTGTTAACATCGTCAACGAACATGAGGATTCAGGAGATGACTTTATTTTGACTGGATGACATTAGGGACCCACTAGGGCCATAGCCGTACGTATGCAAGTGCCTCCTTATTATGTACAACTATATTTTTTTTGCTTTCTCCTGGTTTCCTGACATCACGGTCCCACACCATTGTCAACCTATGTAGTCAATATAAACGAGAGAATTGCACAAGGTGCGGCCGACAGCTGGGACCAAGCAGCTCGAGCAGTATTGAGGAGAGCAGGGTATTAACTGGGTGGGCTGTGGCCCATCTAGCCCAGGCCAGATATCCAGCCCAGATACTAATTTTTTTCAAGATGAAAATGGCTAGCCCAGCTATACGTCTTTTTGAGGAATACCCGCTGGGCTGCAAATCTTTCCTAGGAGGGATGCATTAGGCTTAACAGGAAAATGGGAATTAAAAATAATAAATGGGATGTAATTATAAAAACTGGGCACTAACTATAAAAAAATGCACCAAACACGAAATTAGTTTATAAAATATTATTTATGGATTTTGAAAATCTTAAATTTTCATTGTTGCGCGCACAATGTTTCGTTAGATTTTTACGTAATACAAATTTATATTTAATCTGACTAGAAATTTCGGGATAAAAATATTTTGGAGCCCATCAAAATGTGGGAAATTTTATTGAATTCTGTCTTCAACGGTCGGTTGAAATTATTAATCATTGTCCTAGCTCGAAAATGAGCTGTACTTTTAACAAACTGTAAATGGGCTGTTGCAAATTCCATTAGAATTCCAAAATGGGTTGTACATTCTTACAAAACGTAAATGGGCTATAAGTTCTCTGCCACACACTTGTGGGCCTACTAAGTGACGCGTCCCCTAAAAAAAATAAGTTGACGCGTATGCAAGGCTTTGCCAACTTATTATAGTCAACACACGGTTCTAGCAGCAGTGGCCGTTGGATGTCTATCCAACGGATGTCGTGCTTCTTCTTCAATTTTGGATATTCTTAGCTTCGGCCGGCCAAAAAATGATTCCTCCCCCTGACATCTGGGGCACACCGTTTCGGAGGCTGACCTATGGGCCTACTAAGTTGGAGCGTACCAAGGGCTTTGTCAACTTAGTCAATAATAAACGTTTCTAGCTTCAGTGACCGTACGATGTCCATCCAACGGTCGTAGTGCTTCCTCAACCTCTGGTCTTCTAGGTCCAGCCGCCCAAAGCAGCGCCGGTCGTGCCACCTGCTCCTGCCTCCTGTGGCCGGCTGTGCTGCCGCAGAGGCCTCACCGCCCCCATACTACTCCCACCGCTGTCCAGGTCATCCCTCCACTCACCCACACCCCCTGTTATTCTGCGGCGACGGCAGCCTCACACCGCAGCCGAACCAGTGAACCCTCGTACTCCTCTCCGCGCGGGCTTCCACTGCTGAGTCTTCCCCGGCTCCACGTCGTCCCCTTCCTAGGCCTCACCGTCGTCCAGACCACCGCCCTGGTGCTCTCGGCGCGGCGTGGTCAACGTGGGTAACGACCGACTTCCATTGGAAGAGTACTGTACATGGAGAGGCTGACAGCTGGGTCCAGGCGGCTGCAAGGAAGTGCCTCCTTATTATGTGCAAAATAATTATTCCTCCACCTTACAGCAGGGACCCACCGGACGGGCCACCTTATTTCGCGAAAAAAACGTTGCCCCCCTGACTGCTAGGACCCACCGGACGGGCCAGCATATTTCGCGAAAAAAACATTCCCCCCGCTGTCAGCTCGGACCCACCGGAAGTGCCTCCTTATTACGCACAAAAAAATGAATACTCCCCCTGCTAGCTGGGACCCACCATGGTGGGAGGCTGACTTGTGGGCCTACTAAGTTGACTGCGACGGGGGCCTTTGTCAACTTTAGTCAATATGAACGATTCTAGCTCCAGTGACCGTACGATGTGCATCCAACGACCGTAGTGCTTCTTCAATCTCTGGTCTTCTTGCTCCAGCCGCCCAAAGCAGCACCGGTCGTGCCGCATGCTCTTGCCTCCCATGGCCGGCTGTGATGCCGCGGGGGCCTCACCGCCCCGTACTACTCCCACCACTGGCCAGGCCATCCCTCTACTCACCCACACCCCCTGTTATTCTGTGGCGACGACAGCCTCACACTGCAGCCGAACCAGTGAACCCTCGTACTCCTCTCCGCGCGGGCTTCCACTGTTGCGTCTTCCCCGGCTCCGCGTCGTCCCCTTCCTAGGCCTCGCCATCGTCCACTACCCTGGTGCTCTCGGCGCGGCGTGGTTAACGTGGTCAAGGAACGACTTCCATCGGACGTGGACTGTACGTGGAGAGGCTGACAGCTGGGTCCACGGCCGCAGCAAGGAAGTGCCTCCTTATTACGCGAAAAATAATGTTTCCTCCACTTAACAGCAGGGACCCACCGGACGGGCCACCGTATTTCGCGAAAAAACGTTTCCCCCCTGACTGCTGGGACCCACCAGCTACACCTTCGCACGCAAGGAAGTGCCTGACAGTTAGGACCCACCTGGTCGAAGCGTACGTAGCATTGTCATTCTTGTCGCGAACGTGTACGTACATATATACTAGTGGATGTAGAGGCGCGCACGTGTCGTAGTAGAGGCGCACACGTAGCATGTACACGTACGTACAGCGGCCAGGGTGCAAGAAAGAAAATACGACCACGTATGTGTACATATGGGCGGGGTCTCGAATGCCTACTCGCGCATACGTACGGCGAGGGCTCGTGTACATGGCTGGGTCAGAATGGAGACACAGCGTCGTCGTCGTGTTCATGGGTCGGAACGGAATGCGTGGTCGTGTTCATCGGGAGGGCTTGGACGGAAGATGCGATGGAAACGACGCCTGGCGTACCGCACAACGGAGGAAACAGACCTCCTACGGTCGAAACGGGGTTCCTGTTGATCGGGAGGGGTGTGGCGTACCGCAAAACGGAGGAAACGGACCTCCTACGGTCGAAACGGGGGTCCTGTTGATCGGGAGGGGTGTGGCATACCGCAAAACAGAGGAAACGGACCTCCTACGGTCGAAATGGGGGTCCTGTTGATCGGGAGGGGTGTGGCGTACCGCAAAACGGAGGAAACGGACTTGTGTTGGAGCACTACAGTCGAACCGGGGGTCCTGTTGATCGGGAGGGGTGTGGAATACCGCAAAACGGGACTCCACGGGATACTGTTCATCTCCACCGTCAACCCCCTCAAGCCTCCACGAGCTACTATTCATCCACCGTCGACCTCCGCCAGCCTCCACGGGCTCCTGTTCATCCAGCCTCCACCGCGCGCTACTGCCCCGGCTACTGTTCAACCACCCCTCCACCGTCTACTGTTCATCCAGCCCTCCACACCACGGGGTCCTATTCAACCACCCCTCCACGGGCACCCCTCCACCCTCTACTGTTCATCCCGCCCTCCACACCACGGGGTCCTGTTCATCCACCCCTCCATGGGCACCCCTCCATCGTCTACTGTTCATCCAGCCCTCCACCACACCACGGGGTCTTGTTCATCCAGAGGCAACGCCACCGCTCACTGTTCATCCAACCCCCCCCCCCCCCCCCCCCCCCCCCCCCCCACCCCCCCCCGCAACGCTCACTGTTCATCCCATCAATCGGCTTCAGTTAGCAGCAGTAGCAAAGGAATCGCTCGATCGGGTTCAGTAAACAGCCATCGATCGATCACTCGGGTTCAGTAACGTGTAGCCTGCAGTGCAATCGCTCGGGTTCAGTTAGAGCCCAACGCCTCGCTCGGGTTCAGTTAGAGCCAATGCCTCGCACACACGCGCGTACGTGTATGAGAGAAACGCGCATCGCTCGGCCCCCGACCACCCACCGTAACCGGGAACTCCCTGAAATTTTCCTCCCCCTCGCTTCTACCACGGTTTTTTCCGTCATGGACGGCCCAAAGAATGTCATGCAGCTGCGTCTCCGGCCCGCCTAGGACGAAAAGCCCATTTTTTGTCATGATTTTTTGTCATAGAAGTAGGAGCCCACCACATCTATGATGATACCGGGTTTTGTCACAATTATCGTCATAGAAGTGTCATATGTATGACAAAAAAAATTCGTTCAGCCCAAAATGTCATGGATGTGTCTTTTTTTTGTAGTGATAGTAGCCCGTGGAGGGGTGGTTGAACAGGAGCCCGTGGAGAGGGCTGGTTGAACAGTAGCCGGTGGAGTAGCGCGCGGTGGAGGCTGGATGAACAGGAGCCCGTGGATGAACAGTCGCAGGTGGAGGCTGGAGGAGGTCGATGGTTGATGAACAATAGCCCATGGAGGCTGGAGGGGGCTGATGGTGGAGATGAACAGTATCCCGTGGAGTCCTGTTTTGCGGTACACCACACCCCTCCCGATGAACAGGACCCCCATTTCGACCGTAGCGCTCCAACACAAGTCCGTTTCCTCCGTTTTGCGGTACGCCACACCCCTCCCGATCAACAGGACCCCCGTTTCGACCGTAGGAGGTCTGTTTCCTCTGTTTTGTGGTACGCCAGACCCCTCCCGATGAACAGGATCCCATTTCGAACGTGGTCGGTCGAACACAAGGCCGTTTCCTCTGTTTTGCGGTACGCCACGCCTTGTTTCCATCGGCTGTTCCGTCCAAGCCGTGCCGATGAACACGACAACACATTCTGTTCCGACCCAGCCGGTTGGCTCCCCATGGACACGACGACGCTGTTTCTCCGTTCCGACCCAGCCATGCACACAAGCCTTGGCCATATGTATGGGCGAGCAGGCGTTCGAGCCCCTGCCCGTATGTACATACGTGGCCGTATTTTCTTTCTTGCACACAGGCCACTGTACGTACCTGTACATGCTACGTGCGCGCCTCTACTACGACACGTGCACGCCTCTACATCGACTAGTATGTACATACATGTTCGCGACCAGAATGACAACGCTACGTACGCTTCGACCAGGTGGGTCCCGACTGTCAGGCACTTCCTTGCGTGCGAAGATGTAGCTGGTGGGTCCCAGCAGTCAGGGGGCGAATCATTTTTTTGCCCGGACGCACTTCCTTGCATGCGAAGATGTAGTTGGTGGGTCCCAGCAGTCAGGGGGAAATGTTTTTTTCGTGAAATATGGTGGCCTGTCCGGTGGGACCCCGTTGTCAGGTAGAGGAATATTTATTTTGCGCGTAATAAGGAGGCACTTCCTTGCTGTGGCCGTGGACCCAGCTGTCAGCCTCTCCACGTACAGTCCGCGTCCGATGGAAGCCGTTTCTTGACCACGTTGACCACGCCGAGCCTAGAGCACCATGGCGGTGGACGACGGCGAGGCCTAGGAAGGGGATGATGCGGAGCCAGGGAAGATGCGACAGTGGATGCCCACTCGTAGAGGAGTATGAGGGTTCACTGGTTCGCCGCAGAATAACATGGGGTGTGGGTGAGTAGAGGGATGGCCTGGACGGCGGTGGGAGTAGTAGGGGGCGGTGAGGCCTCCGTCGCATCACAGCCGGCCACGGGAGGTAGGAGCACGAGGCACGACCGGCGCTGGTTTGGGCGGCTGGAGCAAGAAGATTAGAGGTTGAAGAAGCACTACGGCCATTGGATGGACATCGTACGGTCACTGGAGCTAGAATCATGCATATTGACTAAGTTGACAAAGCCCTCCATCCCCGTCAACTTAGTAGGCCCACAAGTCATCCTACCACTATACTGGGTCCCAGCTAGCAGGGGGAGTATTCATTTTTTGTGCGTAATAAGGAGGCACTTTCGGTGGGTCATTTTTTAGCAGGTAATTACGAAGATATGGCTGGTGGGTCCAAGCTGTCAGTGTCGGTAACGTTTTTTTCAAGAAATACAAAGGCCCTTTCGGTGGGTCCTAGATGTCAGGTGGAGGAATCATTTTTTGCGCGTAATAAGGAGGCATTTCCTTGCGTTCGGCCGTGGACCCAGCTGTCAGCCTCTCCACGCACATTCCACTTCAGATGCATGTCGGTCGTTGACCGTGTTGACCAGGCCGAGCCGAGAGAACCAGGGCGGTGGACAACGGCGAGGCCGAGGAACGGAACAACACGGAGCCAAGGAAGACTCGACAGTTGTTTCCCACACGGAGGGGAGTACGACTGTACGAGGGGTTACTGGTTCATCTGCCATCGCCAGAGAATAACAGCAGGTGTGGGTGATTAGAGGGATGGCTAGGCCAGCGATGGGAGTACGGTGGGGCGGTGAGGCCTGCGTGGAAGCACAGCCGGCCGCAGGGAGGAGGGAGCAGGCAGTCCCGCCGGCACTTGTTTGAGCGGCTGGAGCAGGAAGAGCAGAGATTGAAGATGCACAACGGCCGTTGGATGGACATCCAACAGTCACTTCTTGTGCGTCAACCTTCTTTTAGGAAAGCCTCAAATCTATGGAAAACAACATACAACTCATCTGCCATTATTTCAAATAATTTACAGCTCATTTGCTAATTCTTAAGGTTTTTTTGGAGCCCATATTCTTTTTGTTATCATTACATCCCATATTGTGGTCACGGTTAAAAAATTATACGAAATTTTGCATATTTCGGTGCGGTCTGAAATCTTTTTAATCCCAAACTTTTGAGTCACGTTCAAACTGATTTTAAAAATAAATAAATATCATTATAAAATCCAACAAATTGTCCATGCATAAAAATCAATGCAATTTAAAATCTTGAAATGAAAAAAGGAAATTGGAAACTAATTGCCGGTTTGATGTGTTTTAAAAATGTACAACCCATTTCTCATTACTGATAGGCCATTTTCTTGGCCAACCGAATGAAGCTCTCATCGTCTCATTACTGATAGGCCATTTGCAGCCCAACAGGCCTGACAAAGCGACTTACTTGGCAAATCACAAAAAAACTGGGTTGTGGCCGTGGACCCAGCTGCGGCCATGGACCCAGCTGTTAGCCTCTCCACGTACACTACTCTTCCGATGGAAGTCGGTCGTTGATCACATTGACCATGCCACGTCGAGAGCACCAAGGCGGTGGACGACGGAGAGGCCTAGGAAGGGGATGACGTGGAGCCGGGGAAGACGCGGCAGTGGATGCCCATGCGGAGAGGACTACAAGGGTCACTAGTTCGGCTGCGGTGTGAGGCTGTCATCGCTGCAGGGCCGGGCTAGCGGTGGGAGTAGTAGGGGGCGGTGAGGCCTCAACGGCAGCACAGCCGGCCACTGGAGGCAGGAGTAGGCTGTCTCGCCGGCGCTGGTTTGGGCGGCTGGTGCAAGAAGAGCAGGGATTGAAGAAGCAGCATGACCATTCGATTCAAATCCAACGGTTACTGCTGCTAGAATCGTTTGTTGACTAAGTTTACAAGCCCTGCGTACGTGTCAACTTAGTTGGCCCACAGGTCAGCCTCCCAACCGGTGCGCCCCAGATGTTAGTGGGAGTAATCATTTTTTCGTGTAATAAGGAGGCAGTGGATTGCGTGCGGCCAGCCCAGCGGAGGGAGTAGGGTGGGCCGGGGAAGCCTACGCGGCATCACAGCGGGCCACAAGAGGAGGGAGTAGGCAGTCCCGCGGCACTAGTTTAGGCGGGTGGAGTAGGAAGATCAGAGATTGAAGAAGCACGTCGGCCGTTGGATGGAAATCCAACAGTCACTGCTGCTAGAATCGTGTGTTGACTGACAAAGCCTTGCATAAACAAGTCAGCCTCGAAATCTATGGCGTGTACAAACCATTTGCTATTATTTTTATAATTTTTACTCATTTTCTAATTCATATGGAATTTATTGCAGCCCGTTTTCCATTTTTAGAATTGCTGCCCATTTTCTGGTTAGTACCAGGGTTAAAAAATTAACTAAATATGTGGGAAATTTTGAAAATTCACAATTTTTTGCTGGGGAAAAAATTCTTAATCCAAAAATTAGTAGCCATACTAAAACAAATTTAAAAATAAATTAGTACTATGTCATGTTAAATCCAATGAAATACTGCCTCCGTCCAAAAATTCTTGTCTTAGATTTGTCTAAATATGGATGTATCAAGTCACGTTTTGGTATTAGATACATCCGTATCTAGACTAATCTAAGACAAGAATTTTGGGACGGAGGAAGTATAATATATCAGTGAAGAACAAAAACAAAAAAAGAAACTAATATCCCATTTGCTATAATTTTTTTGGAATTTTCAACCCCTTTTTATATTACATTTAACAGACACTCACCATACTCTTTGGCCAGGCCGGAATGCATCCCTCCTCGTGTTGAAAGATTTGCAGCCCAGTAAGTCGGAGAAAACAAATAGGCCTAGCTTGGGTATTCTTCAAAAAGAAATACTGCGCGACCAATTTTCCCAAAGAAAAAACTGCTGGGCTGGTCATGTTGTTAGACGGGCCATAGAGACCGCACAACCCAGTTTATAGCCCGATTCACTATGTTGACAGGGACCGTTTCGAAAAAAAACTATGTTGATAGGGCCGGACGGCGGCACCGCGGCGAGCGCACCAAGGCGGAGGATAAAGTGTTGTCAGCAATGTGCTGGGCTGGGTTGGACATTCTTATTGAAAAATAAAAATGGACCGGATCTATTTACGACATTGACTACGATTTGCATGGGTCCGCTAGTTGCAGGAAGAAAATGCTGGGAGAAAGAAGACTGGTCGCTATCTTTGCCGAAGAATAAAATCTACTGAATGTAACGACACTATCATAGGAAATAATATCCTCTTGTTAAATCCTGAATTTAAAGAACTGGTGCATGAGCATTTAGCTTTATTTATTTATTTACTTATTTATGTTTAGGGACCATGAGCATGTACCTGGGCCGGATTCATGTGAGAGCCTACCTTCCAGTTAATTATGGGCTTCTCTATTGGGCCTTCATCAGTGGGCTGCATGTTATCAACAAGTGGAAAATGTGTTCCGTATGAAAAATAGTATGCGCTACGTATGGTATGGGGCACTAAAGGATCAAACCGTGCAATGACTTCCAAAACATTGTGTTTGTCATTCTAACAACACATTTATTCAACCAACAGACGAAATATACTACTAATTGTACATTGAAAACAGCAACAGCAACAACCAGGGCCGGGGGTGCAACAGAAGCAGTAAGCAGGCCAGAAGAGTGAGGACGCAGCTCTCTCACTTCCAAACCAAACATCAGCCATCATTACAAAAGTGCTACCAAAAAAGAACAAGTGTATGCATCAAACTAAATAAAGATCCTAGTACACCAAGTGTACGCATCTAACTAATTGGCTCAGTTAGACGTTACTATTTATTAAGCTGTGGAGATTGGCTGACGGCTTGAACCAAATGGGTGCCTGACGGGGGAAACTCCAGCCAGCAGGTTGAAGTCTGATACATGCGACCCTCTCTCCTACTTTGGGCTGCAGAGCGTGGCGGCACATATCAGGGTATGGTGCATGCAGAGACGCATGGTACGCTGTGTACACATAGTGTTGCCTGATGAACGAAACCGCGCTGCCATCATGATCCTTGCCGTCGGTTATCTCCTGGTTAATCGAATAATTCAGTCCGACAAACAGAGAGCGTGTACCAAGGCTACTTACCAACCTCCAGTCAAAAATTCCTGAAGGCCCAGAGAAGTTGGGATCCTGCTCAAAGACCTTGTAGTGACTGTGATTGTATTCCGCGAAACAACACATCCGGTACGTGCAAACGATCATCAATCGTTCGCCATCGTTTGATCGAGGCAGGAACCACCTACAACTGCCATGCCGCTTTTCTTTGGAAGGTTCTGGGATTAGGAAGGGTAGGGACACAAGGCGGCCTACAACATCATATCAAGTTGGAGTCAAATAACCCATAAAAAAGTTTGAGTCAAATAAAAAAGGGCTCTTGATGTAGTCAATCTTAAGAACAGCATGTTATGAGCATGAATATTTTTTCAGTAAATGTTGACTATAATATAAGTAAGCCATCATGATATCATGGGAAAGTAACACAAAAAAAGTTGGAGTCAAATAAAAAAGGGCTCTTGATGTAGTCAATCTTAAGAACAGCATGTTATGAGCATGAATATTTTTTCAAAAAATATTGACAGTAATATAAGCAAGCCATCATGATATAATAGGAAAGTAACATACTGCTGTAACAGTCGTTTGTAGCGATGACTAGAGTAGGCCAGCAATACGTCCAGCCATAGAAGGAGTCGACAGCGTAAATGAAGCCCTTGTGTTCAATGGCATCAGAGAACCATGGAGGATGTATGATCCTGCGATGGACGTGCAGATTTATCCACTTACCGCAGTGACCTGTCAGATAGGCGAGACCACGGTTGAAGAATGCAATTAGCCTGAAGTCTTTATAATTCGCAGATCTTGTGGGCACTTGGCAGATTACAACCTTGAGCTGGCTTAAAAAGCTCTGGCCCGAGGGCTTTGAGTAAATGGTACAGCCCCGAGGAGCACGTGGCGAGCGGCATGGTACTGAGATTGTCCACACGTGAAACAATGAGCTTGATTACCTGTGTGGGGAGA